>NC_048926.1:79286149-79304688 GCF_011077185.1 Oxyura jamaicensis | reverse complement strand
ATTTTAAATTACTGTGGCTTTTTTTAAGCTTAGATTTAATCTGTTTAGGAACTTGATTCACAATCACATTTCCCTTCAGCGATAACGCAGTCAATCATTCAGCACACCCGGCCTAACCTTAGAGCTTTTGTACTAAATGCTGTAGTTGCTCCTGCTGTAGTCAAACACGCCTTCCTAAGGCTTTGTCTAAAGAAACTTCTGCTAGATTGAATTTCCTAGTCAGACCAGGAAGTCCTCCAACTGCAACGGCTGCGGACAGGTCCTTCCTGTAATACCAAAAAATTAGTATGGTTGTTAGGAAAGGCAAAACATCCAGAATGTTTTATTTATGGCTCGTTTCTTCTGAGATAAATTCATATAACCATATAGATGTGTGTGTATACATATATAGCATAGGCTGAACACCTGCATCTCTGCGGTACATGTGCTGAGGAGGGAAGGGTGAGGAGAGATAGAAAGCAGAAGACAGCTGAATAAGCAACAAAACTCTAAGACCCAAGACAAGACGGACCCATCAGCAGTCTCTGCAGACAAGGAGCAAATTGCTACAGCCAAAAAGGGCTCTCAGAAAGAGCTGTCTTTCCACCACAAGCATGGCCAGCCTCCTGTCTGCATCCTCCACAGAATGACACAGAGCTGAGCCTGCTGGGCAGAGCCCCTACGTGCTACTGTTGTCCTAGGATCCTGTTGCCATCTATAGGATCACGTTATACCTAGGATCCTGTCACCCCTAGGATCCTGTTGTTACTGTAGGATCTTGTCATCCCTAGGACCCTGCTACCTCTAGGATCCTGTGGTTATCCACAGGATCTTGTCACCCCTAGGATGCTGTTCTCCCTAGGATCCAGCTGTCTCTAGGATCTTGCTAGTATCCCTACAACCCTGTTGTTATCCCTAGGATCCTGTTGTTACCACACAATCCTGTTATCCACAGGATCCTGTTGCTATCCCTAGGCTTCTGTCACCCCTAGGATCCTACTGTTATCCTTAGGATCCTGTTATCTGTAGGATCCTGCTGTTATCAGTAGGATCCTGTTGTTACCGCTAGGATCCTGTCATCCCTGGGATCCTGTCATCCCTAGGGAGCCTGTTCTTATCTCTAGAGTCTTGTTACCCCTCGGACCCTGTCGCTATCCCTAGGATCCTGCCACCCCTAGAACACGCTGTCTCAATTTCCCTCAGGGCCGCGCACGGCGCCTCTGCTGTCCGTGTGTCCGTGTCGTGTCCGTGTGTCTGTGTGCCTTTGTCCCTGTGTCCCTTGTAAGGGGGCAGCACGTACAGCTCTAAGATGGAGGACACAGCCCTGCCCCACAGCGCCGGATGGCTGCCGGCCCCTTCCGGGGCGGTGCGGGCGGCGGGGCCGGGCCTGGCCCCGCGGGGAGGCCGGTGAGGAGCGGCGGGCATGGCCGGCAGAGCCCCGCAGCCCGCGGCCGTGCCGCAGCCCCCCGGCGGCGGCCACCACCACCACCACCACCACCACCCCTATCCGCACCCGGTGGCGGCGGAGGGCGAGGGCCCGGAGGAGGAGGCCGAGGCCTTCGAGCTGCGGCCGCGGGGCCGGGAGAAGGTGCGGCGAAGCGCCTCGAGGGACCGGCCGGACGACATCGTCCTGCTGACGAGGGACATCCAGGAAGGGGACACGCTGAACGCCATCGCGCTGCAGTTCTGCTGCTCGGTGAGTGCCGGCCGGGGCACGGGCTCCGCGGAGGACGCCGCGGTTCCGAGTTCTGTATTTTTTTATTTTTTATTTTGGTAAAAATAAGAAATAAACGCGTGTTTTTTTGCCACGCTGTACAGGGGAAGTTAGCGTAGCGCATCGCACAGGTGGTCGCTTCTGGTGGCTGTGACAGAGGTGTTGCTGAACCGCCTGAAGTGCTCCTGTGAAGCCTTATCGCATTAAGGAAGAATAATTGTCGTTTTCCTTAAAGCTTTTCAAGTTTCCTTGCAGCTAAACTGCCCAAATATGTATTGCTGAGTGTGTGCTGTGGCATGAGGAATTCTGTCCAGATCATTAAGACCTCCAAGACCATCTGGTCCAACATCTCCCTACCACCCATGTCCCTAAGCCCTGTCCCCGGGCACCACGTCCAACCTTTCCCTGAACACCCCCAGGGACGGTGACTCCACCACCTCCCTGGGCAACCTGTCCCAATGCCTGACTGCTCTTTCTGAGAAGAAATGCCTCCTCGTTTCCAAGCCGAACCTTCTCTGGCACAACCTGAGGCCATTCCCTCTAGTCCCAATTTCCTTCAAGTGCGCTTCTGGTGCTCTGACCAGATAACTGATTTGCTTGCTCTGTCTTGGGCACTTTCGGGTAATGTGAGAGAGGTTCGGGGCTTCAGGCAGAAAGCATAATGTGCACTGATCACTGGGGTAAATGCTGCTTTTGCAGGCCGTTATCCTACTCTTATTACTCAACGTGGTACAGTTAATAAATCCACTCTAAAATTACGAGGTTAGTAGAGGCAGTAGGCATTGATTGTCCTAACTTTTTCCGGCCAAATCTGTATTTTAAGTGCAGCAGTTAGAGGTACAAGGGTCTCCAGACCTTACTCTGAACTACTGTGATTTCTTCTGATGTAGATGTCATCCCAGCGAGGATAGGAAAGAGATGAACTCTGGTCCTGTACACCTTCACCAGGCACAATTTCTGTGTTCTTCCCAGGTGTAGCAAAGAAGTACTGACTTCCGAGTACTTAATTATGGTGAGGTTTGTGGCTGTGCCTTCCAGATTGAGGGAGTTACTGTACCAAAATGAAGCTGCTCATTCTCCAAGGGCAATTAAACCCTTGCAGAGTATTTCCCATGAGAGTGAAGATCTGAACCTCTTAAGAGCAAAACTAAATTTGCTTTGAGGTAGAAGAGGCAAAGGGGAAAGCTGACTTTGAGAGAATTGATTGAATGAGGGATATATATATATATTTAATATTTATAAATGAGGGAAGATTATAGCGTGTTATGTTCTGTTTCTACCTTAGGACTCAAAAGCAGGAATCATATCCATAACAGAGCTGTGGCTAGATGAATTGGAAGCTTGTAATTTGTAACCTTTACTCAGAAGTTTTGAATTTGATTAGGAACTCACAGCCATTTATTTCACTTGCAGAACACTGGGGCGAAGTCCCATTCATTTGACAGAGATAGTTGCCAGTGATGGGTTAATACACTTTAAGTGACTGACTGTGCCTGGCTTTCAGTCATCATCTGAAGCATGAGGGTTTGTTACCTTGTAAAACCTTCCTGGTTATCATTGTTCAGGTTTGCTTTTTAACCTCTTCCTACTTCAGCCTGAACAGGTATCAGTTATCCTTTTCTTTCATAAGTGGATAATTTGGCTTCTCAATAATTTATAACTTTGAACCGTTTCAGGTCAATGGATCTTTTAAACTTATTTAAACTGTTGTTTTTATTTTTAGGTTGCAGATATCAAGAGAGTTAACAATCTTATCAACGATCAAGATTTTTTTGCCCTGAGGTCTATCAAAATCCCAGTGAAAAAGTTCAGCGTACTGACCGAGACACATGCCTCTCCAAAAGGAAGGCCAGTCCTTCGGCCGGCTCACTGTTCCCCAGAAGTGCAGGAGACATCACCTTCTGACAAATTCTCTGCTAACGAGACTGCTGGCAACTTCTTAAAAGAAGTGGATCGAGATATAGAAGAGATCGTGAAGTGCAACGATACGAAGAGAGAGAACCTTAATGAAGTTGTTTCTGCCTTAGCAGCCCAACAGGTCTGTTTTGAAACTGATGGTAAAACTAAAAAATCCAAGGATCCTTACTATGGAGCGGATTGGGGCATAGGGTGGTGGACAGCTGTAGTGATTATGTTGATCATTGGCATAATAACTCCAGTTTTTTATCTCCTGTACTATGAAGTTTTAGTGAAAGCAGATGTCAGTCACCATTCTACAATGGAATCTGCCCATTCCTTTGTCACAGCAGCTTCACATCAGAAACAAATAGAAAATGGAATGAATCCAGCGAATATTATAAATGTTGATAATCAAGGAGACCTTCAGCCTTACAACCGAAAACCCCAGGCAACTGTCATTCATAGACACATAACATAGCGTTAGGTGAAGAGGAAACCACAGAATGCAAAAGGCATCTGTAACGCAGATGAAATACTTAACAGAGAAATACTTAATGACCTACCTTTATGGGCAGTGTTCCAGCACAAGGATGTTCCCATGGATCATGTAAGCCCATTAATGTGCTTCAGGCAGAAGATTTTGATGCAAGATTGGAATATAAGTTAAGAAATTGTCTCTGAAGTGTTGCACTTTTTTTCTATTTTAATAGGTGTGTGTTTTCTAATAAATGACGAGGTGAAAAAGGTAGTTTGAGCTAACACATAAGGAATCTCACTGTACATTTTGCAGCCCTAAGATGGGCATTTGGGGATATCTATCTTTTAAATATCTTAAAGTATTTATAGAGTGCATAGTACATTTGACATTTTAATATCAAGTTTACAGTTACCAGATAAGACTACATTCTTATATTTTTCTTACGGAATTTTTAAAACTCAGTCATTCCATAATTAACTGCCACTATACAGTCCTCTTTTTCCACAATGTCTACGAAAGAGGCAGTAGCTAATACTTAAGCTGGAGTCCTCAAATTTTGTGCCTGTGGTCAACCCATTCTTTAGTAGTTTTTAGTATAGGGAGGAGGAGAACTTGGTTCCTATGTATGTCATACTGTCCTTCAACACAGTCCAGTTGAGAAAGTCTTTTGTTTGAAACTTCACATCCATGTTATCCTTCTACTGAAAGCTGACATGGCTGGACTGCACTTTTCTGGTCAGCTGTATATGAGAAGAAACAAGTGAAGATGCGTGGCACCTTGCTGTGACTGCTTCATTAGTCTTTATTTTATGGTTACGGCTTTTCCTTCCTTCAGTACATCACGTTCAAGAGCAGCTGATTCTTCAGACAGCAGCTACTGAACTGTTCAGGGTTCTGAATATGTTAACGGTCCTTAAAACATTATGGACATGAACCTTAAACACCAACTTTTTCCTGAAATCGCCTGCAGAACTTCAGATGAGGTTCAGAGGCTGCTAGGAAGAAGCCTAGCACTGCAGCAGAATAGACCAGCCGTAGCTTCAAACTGTTCTTTCGCTGATATTCTTCAACCACTCTGTTCTTGACTGTTTCACTTGATTTCATGGACAAACTTGGTTTTCCCCTTTTCTTCCCTAGCTGAAAATACTACAGGAGGAAAAAAAAAAAAAAAGACTTTTCCTACAGAAAGAAGTAGAGAGGTACTAGTGTACTCTGAATATTATGAAATAAAAAATGAGATGTTGCCTATAATCTTCTGTTATATTTGCCTTGTGGAATAAGGTTTCTATTCTGCTGTTTGAAGTAATATTTGTTACCAAAGCTGAAGTTAACTGACTTTCTTAAGACTTAGAAATGGAAAAATATCATTATCTTTTCAATTTAAACACTATTAAAAGCTCTCCTTTGAATGCCTTGAGCGAGTATACGCAGTGTGGAAATAAACTGATAAAGCCTCTATTTTTTTTTTTAACTATAGAAAGTATTCAAAAGTGATTTATCGACTTTAATTTTGAACGTAAAGGCTTTTGCCACTATGGGGCAAATACTGTTCACTGGCACGCTAAGGGTATGAACGTGAATTGGTTTACTTTCAGTGTAGGTTGAAATAGCCTAAAGCTTGAAGGGAATCTACAGCTGGACCTGTAGTGGCTAGTGGCTGTGGAAGCCTTCGACCAAAGTAGTACCTCTGGAGACAGTGTGGCTACTCACAGCTTGCACAAGAGAAGAGGGATTCTAAATGAGCGTGACCTTCATTATTTCACATACCACTTGTTTTCAAAGATCTTCTTCAATTTTATGTCTGTGAAAACAATATAGTAGTAATGCAAGCATGTATGTTCATGTGCCAGTTCTGGGTAAGGCTGTGCAAAAAAATGAGTTGCAAAATAATTTACGTTGGCTAGCGTGATGTAGCTTCTGTGGCTAGAAGTTTAAAAGCAAGGCAACTTTAGGAAGAGGTAACTTGCTCTTGTCTTTTGGCACGTTAAGACAAATGAGACAGTGTTCTGTCAAGCCGGGGACCTGGTGCATAATGTGTCAATTTTTTGCTGTTAGCTTATTTGTTGGTTTGTCTCTTCCTCCATCATTCCCTCTCTGTTTATGGAACTTTGCTTTATCCTTTCATCTCTTAGGAAATTGTTGAAGAACAAGAGATTAACCGCTGTGATATGCAACATAAGCCTGAATTACTATCCATACCTTAACAGGCCAGTATTAAATTATCATCACATCTGAAGTGAACTTCATTTCATTTGTGGTTTGAGTTGGTCGGGAAGGTCTTTGCTGTTTATATTTAAGAGAAGAGATCCTTTTGTACGTGGTGTTAGAGCTGAATGCTTCTCTAGTGTTTCAGGCTTCTTTGGGCTTTCACGGTGTTTTAAGGCTTTGTCACTCAGTTGTTAAGAGTGTGATAGTAAGCATTTAGTAGGAAAAAAAAAGGAAAGTTTTTGTTGAAAAATACTATACTCTGACCAAGAGCCTGGCATGTTTTTACTGTTATGTAGCATATTTCACATAGCATATTTTTAAAGTAGAACATTATGAGAAAATATACTAGGTCTCTTTCCAAGATCGTGGGACTTCAGGCAGTAGGAATTTACAAGCATCAGCTGGCTTTTCTATTTGCAGGATGTGGGGATTTGTACCGTTTTTTCCAAAGTGCAACGTGACTGGCAATGTGTCCTTGTTTATTAGTTCTGAATAAGCTGGGTAACTGCTCTGTATGGGACTAAAATCTGATACAGCAAATTAATTGTAAAACTAGTCTTTTAGAAATTAACTTTAAAAAAAATGAAAGCAAACTGAATGGTAAATCATATTACAACACATTGTTGGTCTGGAAGTTGGTTTTAAATGTAAGTGCATATTGCACTGTTGGATCATACGAAATTTTAAATGCTTTAAATCTGCTATATATTTTGGAATATGTTGTCAGAAATAATCTTTGTATAACTGTTTTATAAAGGTTCAAACTATAACTTTGTGAAATAATCCTGAGTGAGGATGCAAGTTTTATTTAAAATACTTCTGCTCCTCTAATTTTAGAAGAACATAAGTAATATGCATAAAATAAAGATTTTATTTTAGACTGCAGTGAAAATGGTGCATACAGTGTATTCTTAACTCTCTATATTTTGCATGTGTTGCAGGAGGCCACTGTGCATATTTGTTTTGGCATATCTGTGTGATCTCTTTGGCCAACAAGTTACCTTTGTTGGCAGATGCTGTCTATAGCATTCACGTCTGGCATAGCATAACTGGTAACTTAAACGTTTGTCCTGTGCCTGTCTTGTGTAACTTGGAACTCTTCTGTGTAAAGTTCTGAGAACTTGTTAGTTCTCTGAAACGAGCGTTACAAAATAGGCATGAAAAATCAAGGTTATGGCCACGGTTTAGCGCTGGTAAGCAGCTGAGCACCAAAGAGCGACTGGCCTGGGCTACAGAAGTGGTTCCTAGCAAAGCTCTTAGCTGGCAGTCTCCCTGCACACTGAAAGCTAAAAGCAGTGCCTGCCTTCTTGTATGACATACCAGTATTTTTCTGCTATGATGTTAGGAAAGAATTTTAATTTAAATCTACCCAAATCCAAAGTTTGCTGAGACCCAAGAGACAGCCTGAGTTTTATCAGCATTATGGTGTTGCAATAGATTCTCAGCAGTTAGAAACACTGGTAGCAGTTCTCATATGTTGGTGTTTTGCCTCTGGAACAACACCATTTCATTTCAGAGGTGAAACATAGAACTCTGGTTGCTCTTCAGCTTTGGCCTTATCTGCCATCGGTAAATTGGTCGTAGAAGATCTATCCTGAGACTGTGTGGTTCCCTTTGTAGGACAGGTAAGCATAGTTCACCTTTTAAAGATGAATGAAGAGTCATCTGTCCCAAAGACAAGTCATCTGCTCAGGCTGATCTGGCCACAAATTGTAACACATGCAGTATTGTTTCTTCAGTGTTTATCCGCTAGTTCTTCTGCCTTTGGCAAAAGCCCTCTCTAAGTTTTCCTTGGGTAAGTGGCAGGGCTTCTCTCATTGCTTACCTTGAAATGTGCTTACCTTGCGTACAGAAGGTGGTCACATCGAAGAAACAGGCACAATTGTTCAATAAGCAACTGCTAGTATGTATGTTGTCAAAAAAAGAAAAAACAAAACAATGCACCTTCTGTGCAATACAGCAGAACGTTTATTAAACACTATTTGTACAGGCTTCAAAACACAATTAAGTAGACCTCTGAGGTGTGACGTGTGTTGCATTTTAGTTTCATTTCCTTTAGAACGGATACGTAACTTATCAGAACACTTGAAAGCTAAGCCTTAGCTGTACCTTATTGCACAGAATGATAGAATAATGCTGTACTATTTTCTAGCCAGCAGTGAGACAAAGCACTGCTTGACAAAATGCCAAACTTCCAAGGAAAGCTCTTCTGATAAAAGAACTGGTTTTGTCTTAAACTGTTCTTTCATTAACCCTGATAATCATTAGCACTCAGTTACCAGGAACAGAATGTAATAACCTGATCAATAACACTGATAAATAGTATTTCCTATCATCAAAAGACAAAGGGACACAGAGCCGTTTTCAATAGGCTGTCGTTGTGTTCCTCTGGTTCCTAATCTCAGGAATAAATCTACATTTTGTCTGTTGGCTCTAAAATAAGATACGTGTTTCCAAGCATTCTAGCTTTGCTATTCTCAGCACTCATGTTTTCCTAATTAAAGCCTCATGCATCAAAATATTTCACCACTTTTCTTTCCTACATTTTTGTCTTTTTTATTGTTTTTGCTGTCTGTAAAACTTGTCTCATTTTTTGTAGGAGAGCAAGTAAATGCTTTAGCAGTTACATAGATAGCTGCCATCTCACTGAACAGATCTGTGAGGTAGAAAAGTTAGTTTTGCCTTAACAGGCAGAGAAATCAAGGCAAAGGACTAAAGTTCTTGTCACTTCAATCTGTATGATAAAGATGAAAATTATGATTCACACTTCTCAATCTTAATTTTTGCCATAAATTCTTTCTGAATGAAATTACCGTTCATTATTACTTTCACTGATGCATAAAGGCAATGTAACCCGGTTAAATATTACCGTCTCTTTTCATCAAAATACTAAAGGTAAGAGTTCTGCTGGCTAGCGTAACAGCTCTTCAAAATACTCTCGTTACCTTGTTAGTCCATATTACTGAGGTCCTTTCAAGTCAGTTTATGTTAAAGTGCTTAGTGGTCAATTATTTTGTCACCTGAATTCAGAAGTTACATAAATTCCTTCAAAGACGTCAGCTGCTAAATATGAGCAGCTTATTCCCATAAAGGTCCTATCTTTGCTTTGCTCCAGTTATCAAGAATTTCACTTATTTTCAAGATCTAACAGCTAAAGCATAGAACTGAGTAGTGCAAATGCTTAGGCACAATTCAATTAAAATGCATACATTCCTTGTCTGTGCAGAGGCAATACAATGGCATATAGATTGCTCCATCAGTAGGCATTCCAGAGAACCTTAAAAAGGTGCAAGTCTGCAAAACATGGCAAAAGAAAAAAACGTGGGATCCAGGATCCCATTTCACAGCATTGTACGATTAAAATACAATTGTTTGGTGTGTTTTTGGAGAGTATACTTAAACCCAACAGAGATAATGCATTAGTTCTGTCAGGGATACCCAGCTTACCCCCAGGTTTATATTTCAAGTAGTATAAGGCTTGAACAAAGTACCACCTAGCAACAATAGCTAATATGTTGCTTCATCCATATTGTCATCGCTGCCAGCACCAAAGTCATCTCCATCTTCAAAATATGAAGAAATGTAGTCATTTTCCTAAATAAGAACAGTGCAGATAAAAATACTACTGCTATGCCTGTGACAGAGACAATTTGTTAAAGAAACGTGTTTGAAACTAGTTGAGCAGAAAAATTTTGAAACATTAACATGTCTTGCCTTATTTCTTGTGGAAAAGAAAACTTAAGTTCCACTGTATGAAAGAAGAGGCATGATTTGTTAATGTAATTTTTGTGCCTTATTTTGGTGAAGAAAATTAATAATTTTATGTATTGCTTGGGGCAGGACACATTCCTGTTTGCAACCTCATATTTCAGAGCTCTTTCAGAGTATCAAATCTGAAATAACTCACTTAACTACACCACAGCGTACTGCAACAAAGAAAATTAATGTGACAGTGCCTTTCACTACAACTCTGATTCTGCTTCAGAGAAGCTAGGGACATTTGGCTGACAGCCAACACAGAACTCAATGACTGCAATCTGACTTGGTGTAAATAAAAAACTTAAAAAAGCACCTCTTCGTGCTCCTCTTCATCGTATTCCTCTGGTTCTTCTGCTTCATCATCGTCTTCGCCTTCTTTGTCTTTCGTTTTGTCTTTTTCATCTTCAGATTTCTCTTCTTCATCATCCTTCTTTTCCAACTCCTATCAGAACACAGTTTCGTTTATGTGGTAATCCCATGCTAAGGCAACAGCATTCCCTCCACACTACCAAAGTGTTACGCTGCAGCTGACAGCAAGATGACTAGCATAACAACATTGCACAACTATTTTTTTTGACAGTAACTAAAGACAACATGGAGTAAAGTGCCACAACTTCATACAGACTTGTTTTATCAAGTATAAGCCATCCGACTTTCATTCTAAAAAAGGGTATGTCTTCTGTAATTAACTGAGATGATGATTTTCTGTTAGCCTCCACTCTTGGAATAATTCACAGTAGAATGCCGTGTCACACCTGACAAAATAATATCGCATGCCATAACGTATAGGCGTCAAACAACTATTTCACCTTTCAGCTTCCCATCTCCACGTGGTGCATAGTCAACACCAAAATCATGTTCACTTTCCTCCTAGATTCTCCCTTATCTATGTTTCTTCCCTCTCAACTTATTAAATGGCTTATTCCAAACATCGGCAGAGAGGTTAAACAGTAATAATTTAAGAGCTCTGGCACCAATTCCTCCTTCACTAAGCTGTAATAG
This sequence comes from Oxyura jamaicensis, assembly GCF_011077185.1. Lineage (NCBI taxonomy): Eukaryota > Metazoa > Chordata > Aves > Anseriformes > Anatidae > Oxyura > Oxyura jamaicensis. The sequence continues at coordinate 79,293,649 of NC_048926.1, read as the reverse complement.
TAGCTCTATTGTTCGCAGTTGGTCCACATAGCTAATGGAGAAGAACATAAAGAACATCTGGACAATGTGATCAGAGTCAAACAGAAGCAACATAAAAGCAGTTTCTCCACAGCCCAGCTTTATTCTTACTCCCCCCTCCTTATGCAACCATCCTGCAGAACAGCTGTCAGTCAGTGTAACAAGACAGGCCAGAAATACGCCGCTGTGGTTATTCCGTTGGGTACCAAGGGTCATAACAAAGGATTTGTTTTCCTTCAGCAATTTGTGTTGCACAATTTAGCGAGATTAAGCACATCTTACCTCAATTTTTTTCAGCACATCCAGATTACTTTTAGGGTCAGAGCTGTTTGCCCTTCTTGGTTTCGCACTTGCTGAAATAAAATATATGACCATTATTTGTTTGGATATAAAAGAAGAGGAATTTTTTTATTTGCACCAAAGAGCTTGTATATTGAGAATAGTAGCTGCCACGGAAACTCTATATTCTCTGTATTAAAGTTATCTTAGATTTTGAGCTACATCACTTATAGAGGTGTAGTGGCCTTATTTATCTAAGTGATGTGTCTGGGGCCAGTTAAAAATTCTCTTTAAACAGGTATTTGACCAAAGGTTTGGCCAAACTATGGCATTCAGTTTTGCAAAATACTTTTCACCTACATACACTGTATTAAGAAACTAGGAAAAAAATAATAATTCATGTTGTTATTTTTCATCATCCGAAAAGATAAAAACATATTACTGTTACTATGCAGGTAGGACAGCAGTGCACTTCAGACAGATACGTTAAAAAGAAAGAAAAAGGCAGACAGGAGAGAATGAGTTACAACACAGTGATGTGGTTACTGCAGGGAAATGGCTTGTGGGCCAGAGATGGCTCTTACATGAACGTTATCAAGTTACTCCCTACAATTCAGCCTCACACCACTTAACTATATTGTGGAGTAAAGGTCAAAAATAGGATTCCATGTACCCAGGTATGAGCCGTCTGAATGGCAGCACTCTCAGCTTAGGAATAGCTCTCCCAGTACCAGGAGGGGAATTTGACCGGGAGAAACAAGGAGCTCTGGACTGAGAAATATTTGAGCAGAGTTAAAGACCTCTGCAGAGACATCCTGCTTCCATGATTTAACTGCCCTTCTGCTCTCCTGCTGTACGGCACACCACTGCATAAAATTTACACTGTAGGGCTCCACCTAATATGTGAGCTCTTCTCAGCGGGGTAAAACTGCCTTTGTGAAGTTCCATACTGGTGAAGCTACACAGCTTCTGATGGACGAGGTAGCTTCAGCCGAGCTAGTTTATGTTCCTTAGCGATATATATTTGATGTGGCCTAATACTTAAGCAGAACACTAGAAGCTGCAAAGAGAGTGAGTGCATTTTGTCATAAATAACATTCCGTTCGTTTCAGTGTTTTGCCTAGGAAGGGATTATGTGACAAAAGCACTGCACACAGCTACAGAAAGTCAAGCTGTTCTGTACTAACATACGAACTCTCTCTAAGCAAACACATCCAGAATGAAGGAGGCTTTTAAGGAAAACAAGTGTGATTCAAAATGATCATTTCTGCACAAATGCCTGCAGACTTTTAGAGATAATTGCTACTGAATAAGCAGCCTGGAAGCCAAAAGAGACATGCAAAATCTTTCCTTAAATGGTGGGTGTCTCCAGAGCTCATCATAATATTAGAGACACAGACCCATCACTGGACAGTAGAACTTCAAGCAAAACAGCTCCTCACATCCATGTTGCTTTGAGGTACGATGGAATACAATCTAATCTTTTGAAAGACTTGTTACAATAATCTGGTTTAAATGCATACATCTGATTGATGCAATACCTATGCATATAGCTGGCCCACAGGAGCTGAGGACAGACAACTTACAGGTTTTTTGTTTGTTTGTTTGTTTTTTGGGACATTGGTGATACCTAGATTGCATGGTCTGCAGCCCAGGCTAAGTGTGGATGAGATGTGGAATTCCACCAAAAGTTATGTCAGTCAAATTCATGTGGTCAGGTGTTGGGTTAAAACACCCAGGAAAACCAGGAGGTAGGGTAAAAATGAAGCGAGCCCTGTATGTGTAACTGTGCAGTGATCCAAAAACCACTCCTACAATCTATGAAGGTAGAATGGTAGGAAACTTGTTGCATATCAGTGCAGATAAAATTCACTGCACTCCCTCACCTTTGTTCCACTCGATTATAAAGTGTCACCTAACATGGCTGTCCTCAAAATACACCACGGATACATACCAGACAGGCAAATGTGTCACTCATCAGCTACATACAAACCTCAACACAAAAGCATTACAGCCATCTACGTGGCCTCCATATACATCATCAATATTCCCCCCCCCCCCCCCCCAAAAAAAAAAAACAAACACTAAAGTTACATGATTTTTGCTTTTGGAAAAATGAAACAAAACAAAAAAACAGTTTTTTTTTTATCCAATTGAAGTTGGATGATCAGCTGGTCTTTGTCATTAAAATTTTGTAAGAAAATGGACTTTTAAGAGCAAATAGAGAAACAGGCACAAAAGACTGCAGAAAGAAACCACATTAATCAGTAATTCTCTGTGATAATCAGAACAGTAGTGTATCAAAGGAACAGTAGGTTGGCATTTATAATTTCATGGAATATCAGGGAGATACTTGTTGCATGCAGACTTACAAAAGCCAATGTAATTTCTTCTTTTTTTAAAAAAAAAAAAAGAAAAGGGGTACGTGCTGTTTTCTTCCTGAGGGATTTTGCAAATAAGCAGTTAATTTTTGGTTGAATCTTGCAGTCTACCTTTAATACCATGCTTGTCAATGACGCTCTTAAAAGGAACAAAGCATCCAGCTGAGCCAGTCTCCATGACTACTGCACATTCCCTTTTCTTTTTCTATTTTATCCTTGAACTGAAAAATGACACATTAAGGACTTGGACAAAGAGAACAAGAAAGTAAACAATTAAATTTAACAGACAGCTAGATACAGGGGGGCAAGCGTTGTTTCACATCAACAGAGCAACAGGCTTCTACAGAGAACTTAAAGTAACAGTCATGCACACTAGAAAACACTTTTTTAAAAGCTTTTTTGTTTTTTTGCTTTTGTTTTTTCCTTTAACGACAACCAATACCAGCTCCAACTGCTGTTGAAGGATCTGGTTCACAATTCTGCGGAAGAAAGCTGAAAATAAACAAAAAAAGTAAAACCAGGGAAAATAGAAAATATTAAATCACATATGAAATGCCTAAAAAAATGCAAAAGTCAACCAAATCATAAACAATATAACTGAGAAACCCAAAACACAAAGAAAATCTGAACAGCTGGCTATTTGTTGAATAAAAGAAGGGGGAGCAATCACAAAATTCCAAAACAAAGAAGTTTTTTACATCTTTAACCTTCCACTATTGCATATTGGCAGCTAGCAAGTTAATATAGTACATCAACATCAAAAGAAGATAGATCTGTTCCTCTAAGTTAGGACATCCTACAGAAACAAAGCAAAAATAAACATAAAAGGCAGGCAGACTAGCAAATTATTTAGAAAATAACTGCCAAAAGCCCTGTTTATTAGGTCTAGTTAACATTTCTACCATTTTTTCCCCTAACCAGCTCCAGCATGTTTTCTTACACTCAACTAGTGTGTATTAAATGCTCTTTAAAAATATATAATCTACCTTTTTTCATCTTTTTTCTTGGCTTCATCTCTCTAGGGAGTCTTCTCCAATCTGCAGAGAAAATAGCTTTAATACATGTGAATAATGACTTGCTGCAGTAATCCTCCCCCTCCCACCAACACTGAGAAGGCTGGGACCCCTGCTATTTTGTTTACATGTATGCCTAATTGTTTTAGCACCCAACAATTTTACTGAATTTTAGCTGCACTTTAAGTTGAGGAAGTACAGCGAGGACCAGCATTTCACCCAGTTAATGGAAACTGGTATCTGCTTGGATGAGACAAAGTTCAGCCTTTCCAGTGGCCCAGATGGCCTCTAATTTATACACTACGATTAAGCTTGCAGTATTGACCTATACTGGTACCTTTGTGGAAGTTTAATGTCATAAAACCCGTTTAGCAGTGCCAAAGAAACTATGTTTTTTTTTATTTTCAGTAACATGTATGTTCCCAGTTCAAAACTAACATCTGCATGGGGAGTAAGGAAGAGGGAAAGCTAGGGACAGAGGTCAAGCTTGCATTCTTGCTGTTGTTTTGAATGAGTAAAAAATAAAATCAGATTTGTATTTCTTTTGGACAAAACAACACTTCCCCTTGACCTGAAAACATGACAAGGGCATAACCCTCAAGAGGGAATACATGCCGTGGTAAAGATTTGCATACTTATATTGCTTTTAAAATAGTGAATCAAACATTTAAGAAGTTCGGATGATTGCACAGGTTAGTAGAGAATTAGCCTTTGGTAATCTCAGATATTACCTGGGGTCCACGCTGCATGCTCCTTTTCCCTACTCAGGTACTTTTTACTGTACCTTTCAATTGCTGTAGAGAAAGATACAAAAAGTTATTGAATTCATTAAAAAGGCAACCCAGACACTAGCTTAGGTATTTTCCTGTAACTAAACATAGGTATATCCTCCTTATCCCACGCAGAGCACCTTCTCATGCTGTTGTTGAACATCTAAAAATGGTTTCATGTCTCTACTTTGAGCACTTTTCATGGCACTTCCCAGGACTAATCATAGGCTACATACTTTAAAAACCTGGATGTTATTACTCACCTCCCTCCCCAACCCCAGAAAAAGAATGTTGGTTTCCATTTTTTGAGTATCTCCTTTCAGTCGAGGAAAAGCTGATCCTGTCCATCGAGCTGATGGACAGACGGGCTGGAAGGGCAGACAGTGAGGTGGACCAGAACCTGGCTCAGCAGCCAGAACCAGAGGGTGATGACCAGGTGCAAAGTCTGGCTGGAGGTCCCCAGGGTCAAGAGTGGGTCCAGTCCTGTTTAGTATCTTCATTATGATCTGGTTGATGGGTAGTGTGCATCCTCAGCAAGTCTGCTGATGGCACAGAACTGCAAGGAGTGGCAGAAACACCAGAGAGTGGTGATGCCATCCAGGGGTACTTGGTCTATGGCTCCCTCACGAGGGGAGCGGAGGGGCAGGTGCTGAGCTCTGCTCTGTGGGAACAGCGACAGGAGCTGAGGGAATGGCATGGAGCTGGGACAGGGGAGGGTCAGGCTGGGGGTTAGGGAAAGGTTCTGCACCCAGAGGGTGGTCGGGCACTGGGACAGGCTGCCCAGGGCAGTTGGACTCCCTGATCCTTGTGGATCCCTTCCAACTCGGGATATTCTATTTTGTTCTGCACTGGACAGGCTGGAGAAATGTTCTGGCAATAAAAATTTGAAAAAGGAGAAGTGCAGAGTCCTGCCCCTGTGGAGGAACAAGCCTGGGCACAGGGACAAGATGGAAAGCAGCTCTGCAGAAAAGGACCTGGGGTCCTGCTGGACACTGAATTGAACATGAGTTAGCAAAGTGCCTTTGCTGCCAAGAAGTCTAATGGAATCCTGGACTGCATGAGGCCAAGTATTGCCATCAGGAAAAGAGGTGATCCCTCCCATCTTCTCAGCACTGGTGAGGCTGCACCTGAAGTGCTGAGTTCAATTTTGGGCTCCCCAGTACATGAGGAATGCGGACATACTGGAACAATGGAAGGCCACCAAGATGATGAAGGGACTGGAGCACCTTTCCTAGGAGGAGACACTGAGCGCTGGGTCTGGTTAGCCTAAAGAAGAGAAGGCTCACAGGACGTCTTACTAATGTCTATAAATTTCTGAGGGAGGGTGCGAAGAGCATGGAGCCAGGCTCTTGTCAGTGGTGCCCAGTGCCAGGACAGGAGGCAGCGGGCACAGACTGGATCAAGGAGGTTCCCCTGAGCACCAGGCAGCACTGCTGTGCTGTGCGGGTGGCTGAGCACTGGCACAGGCTGCCCAGAGGCTGTGGGGTCTCCTAGGGGATCTTCAAAAATCACCTGGACACGGGCCTGGGCACTCTGCTCTGGGGCAGTGGTGGGACCAGATGAGCTCCAGGGGTGTCTTTCTAACTCAACCTTTCCATCCCTCCATGATTGGAAAAAAAAAAAAAAAAAAAAAAAAAAAGGAAAGAAAAAAGGTAATATTTTATACACCTATGCTTGAAACGTAAAACATAAAAACATAACAAGCAGGTATACTCCGGTAAACACATCTGATTAGATGAATGCTAACCCTTCTGCTTCCCTTCAACAGTTTCACAGCCAAACCTTCACAACAAAACCAATCGGTGACATTTATCACCATTGTCCTAAAAGCATCCAGAAGTCCCAGCTCTCAAAAGGCCATGGGTCTGACTGATCACGATCAAGTCACAGGACTTTTACGATGGCAAACCTTTGCAGTATAACAAAGAAATGTTTCTGAAACAGCAGCAACATTTCAGCCTATTTTTGCCCTTTCCAGGCAAAAAACTAAATTGAGAAATGCACTTTAAATAACACAGTAGTTACACTGTAGGTACATGCATTTATACTGCAAAAGCAATCTTGTACAATCTTTCATGACAAAAACAGTACCAAAACTTAAGTATTTTTTAATCAGTCCCATTTTTTCTTATCACAATACCATGCCCAACTGCAAAATCCACTTAATACAAAATTATTGATTCTGATGTCAGTAATAGCTAATTACTTGAGCAAGGACAATTTTTGTGGATGTTGCACAAAAAATCAAAGTAAGGACTGTGACCTGTACAGTCAAAGGCTTCTATATACTCACCAGGGAAAACAGTCAGAAAATGAAGATGCCAGAAACTAAACTCAATTTTAAACTTGGTTGTGACAAGGGCAAACAGAAGACCTACCTAAAACTGCAACAAAAATACTGTGTTTAACATGGCAGTGTCCAAGGGGCATTTACCGTAGGTGGCCTTTACAGATGGTGTAGGAAACTATCAGCAACAGATGGGGAAGAAACTAGTAGTTTTATTTCAGCTTGATGACCTTTAGTGAAGAATTAATTGCTGATGCCATCAGTAAGAAAATACACCTGACTGACTCTTGCTACTCACAGTTAATGAATTAATTCCAAACCACTGCCAAGGTGACAGTCACCCAGCTGCAGCAGATATACCTGTGGGAAAAATATGAATGATTCATAGCTTAGGAAGTGAAGAAAATTGAGAACTTAAAGAATATGCCTACTACTTGCTCAAAATAAGTGTTGTATGATGAAAATCTCTTCTATACAGCATACTACTACATCAAAATTTGCAGGTAGTATTAGATATGTCTTTTGCTTACTACCTGAATAATGAACGAAAGATAGATAGCTATGTCCTAACTAATTAACATGTTTCCCTTCTCACACTTCAAATGACATTTGGCTCACAGATGTGCTGACTCTTTAAAACAATCCACTTGCTCTTGTAGAAAAGCCAGTCTAAGAAATTCCTGCCCACAGTCCCTCGACTGCCTTTCTCTTACTCCTACCAGATGTTTTGATGAAATAGAAGAAAAAAAAAA
>NC_048926.1:79279867-79286049 GCF_011077185.1 Oxyura jamaicensis | reverse complement strand
CCCCCCCCCCCGGTAAAAGAGAAAACCAAAAAGATCAGTTAAAAATAATGAGATGAAAGCAAGCTGTTTAAGCTGCGGACAACCATTGCACCATACTAAAACCCTGAAACACAAGTGTTTTTCTGCAACTAAAAGTTCAGTAGAACTTACAATTTATCAACTTATTCCCAGGGAGACACTGAGAGCAGCTGAAGATTTGACTCCATCAAGTAGCTGCATACCTGTTTTTTTTTTTTTTTTCCTGAAAATGTCATTTTTTTTGTGGAAAAACTGTCATGAAAGATGACTAGTCGCAGTCATCAACACACAAGGCACAGTAAGCAACACTGAGAGACCACCACACCTCAGAAAGAAAGATGCAGAAGCAAATATGATTTTGAGGTAAGAGCTACCATGTGAGGCACAGTTGGAAGAGAGAGCTAATGTTCTCATGAAGTAGCTGCTTCCTTGGAAATTACTCTGACAGGCTTTCAGGCATGGCAGTTTCCTTTTTTGTGCCTCAAACAGAAACAGCAAAATTCAAGCCTGACAAAGATCAAGGACACAGGAAGCTTCTCTGAGATAAGAACCCAAAAATAGTGAAATGTATTTACTTAAGAGATGAAGGAGTAATTTTGAATTCTTCCACAATCATAAAGGGATCTAGAGATGAAGATCAGATCTCTTGTTCTCCTTCCCTCATAAGCAAGTGTTTACCTGGCAACACCACTGCACTGCGCTACAGCTGCCTGCTGTTTCCTGGTGATTTTCCTTCTCCAGCTGTGGGTCAGAAAAAATACTCTTCTTTTTGAGAGACACTTGTTGAGAGAGTTCAAGAGGGACTGGAATCCAGGAGCTCCTGCCTGCCACAGAAATAGGTGGCAAGTATCAGATGATCAGCAGTATCTGCTGTGAGAAGCCAGGGCTCCTGAACTATTTCAGTTTCTGTAGGAGCCCTCTGTAGGGCAGCAGAAGTTCCCAGGGCAGTTTCTGAAGGAATACTGAAATACCAGAGACTGGCTGAACATCTGTGTTCAAACTAAAAGAAAAGAAGGGGGAGAAGGCTGCATGCTCATACTGAAGTGTGCTGCTCCAGTTCAAACAGTGATTCAGTACAAGAACAAGACAATCAATAAGGTGTGTTAGTCACAGTACTGTACTGAAAGCCTAACAAAAGATAAAAATTGCATATGGTCTCAAAACCAGCTGTAACTCACCAGTACACCATGAATGAAATGTACTCACATTCCAGAGAGGATAGGACGGTGTAATTGTATCATATCATTATCATGAATTATTTATCAGAGAATTCTTTAATGGGTTCAGGATGGATATTAAAACTCATATTTTAGAGTTCGCGTGAGTTCTCATTATTCAGAATCAGCACACAATAGCAACAAGAAAGATTATCCTGGTGTTTGGCTACACTGGATTCCTTAAACATTTTTATATAGCTCATTACAGGCAGTCTACTGCACTGGCTGGACCTTGGGTCTGACACAAACTGCATTTCCCAATACGCTCTACTTCCTACCTTCCTGTAATAATGCTTATCATTTATAGCACTCAGAGAAAGCATCTGCACACACAGGAGGATGACAGAATCGGGCAAAAATCACAAGTGAAAAGAAGCACTCCTCCCAGTAATAACCTCCTGTGACCGATACACAGCATGGTAAACAGACATTGAGCTGTTCCTTCCCTGCTCCCCTTTCCTTCCTTCCCACTAGCTCACTTTTCCAACCAGGAAGCTTGGATTTTAAGAGTATAATGATGTATGATTGCATGTTTAGTATAGCACAGCATTTATTTCTAATCAAGCAATAACAAGGCTGTTAATGTTTAATTACATATAAGAAAAGCCATTCTCAAGTCACATACAGCAAGAGCAAGCTTTTAGCTTCAAATGCAGTTCTACTGATGCAAACCTCGGTAAATTGTTTATTCTCATCTCAATCTCTGTTATTTCAGGTTCCTTGTCAGTAATATTTCCCAATCTTCCCTGAATGGACTCAGGGAAAAAAACCATGTTCTAAAAGAGCACATTTTATAACATCCAGCAATTAAATAAAATACTTATTTTAAGTATGTCTTTCCATAACTAAAATGGCAACTGAATTTCAACTCTAACATTTACTATAGATTTCTCTGCTCCACCACAAAATTTTAGTGTATTTTAAACATGTAGAAATGCCTATTTCATTAACTTATAACTGGAAAGGTCGCAAATACTTGGTCATAATGTTCCTTACATTATATCAAACAGAATAGATGTTTAATATCTCACTTTTTTTTTTTTTTTTTTTTTATTCACACAGCAGTTGCTTTCCAGTTACAGCACTTGTACAAGTGATCTGCATCTTCAGTAAGCGTAAAAGCAACAAAAATCCCTATTGTCTTACTCTGGCTAATTATTGTTCCTCATTATCAGCACTAGATAGATTTTCAACACATGCATTTCACTACATTATCCTCCAGAGAATAAATACTGAAGACATAAGTAAAAATGAAAAGCACATAAACAAACCTTCACGTTCTTCTTCTACTGCCAAAAAATATGGCATTTTTTTCATAGTTCCTCTAAAATCTTGTTTTAAGGCCAACATGTAATCTTCGTCTTCTCCTGTTTTCAGAGGCACTGGCTTATTGTCTGTACTCTGTACAAATTATGTTTATTATTTATAATGTCTTAATATCCATCAAACATGCAGGAACACTAAAAAAAGCTACAACAAACACATCTAGTCCTGAAAGAGCACAATTCTGCATGATACCACTTCGCAAGTATACTTTACTGCATTCTGACATGCATCATTTTACAGATAGACGTATACCTTTTATGACTTCACTGTATCTTTCTGTAAAAATGTATCAAGCAATAAAGAAAAAATACATTAAACCTGTGAAATAGCCATTCGCATCCATGTTAAGCCCACAGGGTTCTTAAATCCCAAGAGCACTTTTTCTTGCCAACCTAAATTAATCAGAAACTGTGACTTCGGTCAGCGTAGGCCAGGTCTTAACCTCTTCTAAAACAGTATTGCACCTACATTAAGTATGATTACTCTGGATAACACTGACACAGTTTGATTAACGTCATGTCACAACTAGATAGCACACATCTAATTTCTTTCATTTGAGTTTAAATGAACTGTTAAGTTTTTCCTGACGTTTTATTTGTTTGCTTTTGAACTATGGCTCCTGAAACTGGAAAGGTGAATAAGCAAAAACAGTTTTTTAAAATATACAGGAATCTAGGGCCAAAGATGGAATTAGTGTGTAGTAAAGGGATATTTTTGTATGTAGTAACTCGATGTTTTTGTGTGTAGTAACTGGAATTGGTATGTAGTAGCTGGATATCACCTGACACATGGTGCACAGTCAATGTGTGAGCAGTAAGTTGCAATGCACAATGCACTGTCACAAGTCCCAGAGCCAGATCATGAAAGGAGTTTGCTATTTACAGCTATATTTGCTAGATGGACAACGTTTTAAATCTCTAACAATGCTGATGGTATGCTGATGCACCGTAACTGGGTTTTAATTGCATTTAATGGAAATCCATTAGATCATAGAAAGCTCCTATAAGAAACGCATAAGAGCAACAATTTACTGCTTAAAATAATTTCAGCATCAATCAGTCAACAGTCGTGGTATCATACTTTTGGTCACTGCCCAATCATTAAATATAATTCATGAAATTTTTAACAGTTCCAGTTATGCCACAATTTTTGAATGTCAGAGTGGAAGAAAAGTCTCTAAATTCTCCATGGCATACATTATTAGTGGGGCTAGCAGTTCTACTACAAGGCAAATCCACTGCTGACTGCAGAAGCTACAGTTGATATAGAATGCAGTTTTAGTGCTGTCAAGCAGCCAACGTTTACAATAGGAACAATGTAGATGGCTTACTGAAATCACACAATTTGAATTGCAAGGGAAATGGTGGACTACGAGGATATGTTACATGGTTCAGCAAATCAAAACCGCTGGCAAAATAACTATTCAGGGAAATCTCAGAATACCACCAGTTACATGCCAAACTTAAAAGCTCCATAACACGTGGGATTGAGAAAAAATTCATGCACCTTGATCAAATCCTGACATAAATGGGAAATTCTGTTATATAAAACTGCAACACTACTTTTCAGTCTCAAAATTGCCCAAGTTTGCCTGTGTAGAAAAACTCAGTTTAGTAAGAAAATTATCTACTCTTTCTTCCTCTTTAATTTTCAGATACATCCTAAACACAACCCACATGTCCAGTCTCAACTTCCTTAATTATATAGAACACCTCTCAGTTGTTTTCAAGTTATTTTCACATCCTGGTTACAGAGACATGAGACACTCATCCTGAATCTTTCTGTGTTTGCATCAACACTAAACTTAAAAATCCAGATCCGTTCACAGATTCCAAGGCGAGTATAATTTATTTCAAACAAATTCAGTTTTTCTATTACTGCAATGTCCAGAAAACCAAATCAAGCTGAGGACCTTAATGAATGAACATCTTGCAAGCAATCCAGTTAACTATGGGATATCACAGTTAGCAAAGGGACAGGAAGCGGTAACGATAAAAACGATAATGGAAACAAATGAAAGTACATTAAGTACTTCAAAACTGACCTGCAGTGCTGAGGGTTGTTCTTATACTTCATTCTTTTATCGCAATGAAAGTGAATACACTTTACCCAAACAGTAAGAGCGTGCTCTAAGGTAGCTGCTGTACTTACAGGAAATGGCGGGGGAGGCTTACACACAACATCGGGCAGAGATGCACCTTTGGAAAAACCAATGGCCTCAATGTTGAACGTAAATGCAGCACGTCCTCTTCCTCTACCTGACCCAGCCATTTGGAGTTACTGAAAAGATTACAAAATTACAGGTTTTTAAAGATTTTTTTTTTGTTATGTATGTTAAATGCATTACCTGTAAAACTACTGTGTAAAAACCCAATGCGTGGCAAACATTGCAGTAATTTTAAAACCACTCTCAAAGATTATTCTAAATAGGCAAAACCTTTAACTCCCATCTTAAGTTCTTCTGCATACTATAAATTTAGCACATGCTTCAAACCAACTCTCCTTATTTCTGGTAGCTACCTCTGCATGCCTTAAATTACCTAATTACCGCCTAACCTAGGAATTTCATACTTTCCTTTTCTAAAGCTTAGATCCATGGAATTGATTGAGTTCAACAATCAGGGCTGACGAAGCAGAAGAAACAAGATAGGAAAAAGAAAAAAAAAAGTTATTAGATCATGAAATTACTATGAAGGCACTTTGCATTTCCTCAATGTGTCTCAAAAAAATAGTCCGTATTTGTCTCTTGTGTCTTCTTTGTCCATTTACTTTTTTGTTTTTCCTTTATAACTAGCTTTAGGTTCAGAAAAAGAGCCAAAAGCAAAGAGGTTTAAAGTAAAAGCATCAAATGATTTCTCTCTGCTCCACTTCAGTATATTTGTAAGCTAACTATTGATAAAAGGAGGCTGCTTTAAACTATTTCACAAAGTATATTAAAGAAATAACCGGCACGTACAGTAATTTGCTGCAAGACTGTAAAAAAAACAGCCTACATTTACAGCCACATCTCACTCCATCGCAGAATTGTACGACCCATGGTCTGGCAGGTAAAGCAAACCGTGAGAAACATTTTTCTGGCCCAGAAATTCCATGTGCTGCTTACCAAAAACTTCACTGCTACCCTGCAGCTTACCAACCTACTGAGTATGATCAAGCTTGTTCCTGCCACCCTGCTCTATTTGTAACAACACAAATAGTTCCAAGGCATCCCACTGCAGGCGTTGGTGTGAGACAACAAGTCCAAGTGGGAAACAAGAAACAGCTGCCAACCAGTAAACAAGAAACCCAGGAGAGAATGACGATTAGGAACAAAGAAATGCCTAGTTAAGATTTGTTACAATTCCTGCAAAAGCAAGAAATGGCCTTTTTGTTAACGTCAATGAAAAACAGGTATTTTCTCATGTATTGTTTTCAACAGGAATAAGCTTTGCTTGGATAAAACAAAATCACTTTATACATTTCCAGGTCAGTCAGCAACACAGAAAACTGTCTAAAAGTCATCATAAAGCCCTAAATAAATCATTTTAAAAAAGACAACAAAGAAAAATCTAAGCCTGCGCATTTAATTAACTGAAAATACAAAAATAAAATAAATCAGCAAAGCCATTTGAAAACAAGATG
>NC_048926.1:79231812-79279767 GCF_011077185.1 Oxyura jamaicensis | reverse complement strand
GTAAGCCTGACAGAACTGAAGACAGGTAAAAGATACAGCAAAGCCCGAGACATGAACAATTATCTAGGTATGAAAAAAGGGAACTGACAACCAAACGAGTTGAGGGAGATGTCCAGGTTATCAAGGAAAGGCACATTTTTTAGATTCAATATAAAAGTCACTTTTTAAAATTCAGCTTTAAAATTAATTCTGAGATTTTCCTGAAACAGTGAATTAGTCTGATGAGAAGTATCGAACTTTAAAGCGAACCCTGTTCCAAGTGAGAAGTTTTGTTGAAACTTACAATTTTTTGAGTGTTTAAGACGTTTCTGTCTACTGACATCACAAAGTGATCATGAAGAAGAAATCACGAGGGAAACTGTGTTTTACAACCAACCCACTAAGCCTGAGAAAGTTACCAGGACAGGTGTATACTTCAAGAGCCATGACCGAAGTCTGACGAGCACCTGGGTGCATCTTCTTATCTGTGGGCAGTTTCCATCCCACAGCGCCAGAAGGGTGTGAGGGCCACCTAAAGCACAGTTCAAGCGTGCCAAGTTCTACATATTGGCCACGGGAGCTGCCTGTGGTATCGTGTTCTGTCACCCAGGCAGCCAGAGGCCTGCAGAGGCCTCGTGCCTGCTGCAGTGGCCAAGCCCATGCGCGAATCCCTGTTAGCTTGTCCTCTGAGCAAAACTCCCCATCTTGCTGACTTTCAGAGAAGTGTGAAACCAGTGGAGGCTGCAAAAGTAATAAAAAAAAAGGGGGGAGGGGGGTGGAGGGGTGAGGAGGGGGGTGAAACGAAGAAAGGGCTGAAGTTGAAGTGCTGGGATTTTGTTTGGCTTTGCTTTACCTTGTGTCCCTGAAGGTATCAGTGCAGGTGCAAACACTTGTCACAACAGCCTTGGTCTCCTGCAGGGTGAAAATATACCTGTTTGGTTCCCCTTTACCTTGTGCCCTGTCACACCCATCCCCTCATGCTGCAGGGCACCCACCCTGTCCCCATCCCCTCACACCCCCAGTCTGTGTCCCCTCATCCTCCACATCCCCTGGTCCTCTCAAATCCCGCGGTCCCCTCACACCCCCGGTCCCCTCACATCCCCCTGTTCCCTCAGGTCCCCGGTCCCTCACACCACCCTGTACCCACCCCCTCACACCCCACAAGTCCCCTCATTCCCCAGTCCCCTCACACTCCTGGTCCTTTACCCCTGACATCCCCCAATTCCCTCGAAGTCCCCAACCCCGTCCCCTCGTCCTCCCTGTCCATTGAAGCCCCCTGGTCCCCTCACACCGCCAGCCCCCTCACTGTCCCCATCCCTGTCCCTTAATCCCCACGCGGTGCCCTCACACCCCCAGTCCTTGTCCCCTCACAATCCTCCATCCCCTCTAAGTTCCCATCCCCGTCCCCTCATCCTCCCCGTCCCCTGAAGCCCCCCCGGTCCCCTCACACCCCCCGGTCCCCTCACGCCCCTCACACCCCGTCCCCCTCTCACCCTCCCTCCCTCCGCCGCGCTCCGCCCGCCGCTGCCGCAGTGGGGCGGTCCCGGCCCCCCCCCCCCGTACCTCCCGCAGCCCCGGCTCCGCCCGGCTCCCGCCGCCCGCCGCCCGGCGCCATGTCGGCGCTGGAGTGGTTCGCGCACAAGCCCCTGGGCGGCGGCATCTTCTGGATCCAGGAGCGCTTCTACGAGTCGGGCAACCGGGCCAACATCTGGCTGGTGCGGGGCTCGCAGCGCGACGTGGTGATCGACGCCGGGCTGGGGCTGCGCAGCCTGCCCGACTACCTGCGCGCCGCCGGGCTGCTGGAGGGCGACGGCCCGCGGCCGCTGCTGGCCGTGGCCACCCACGTCCACTTCGACCACTCGGGCGGGCTGCGGCACTTCGAGGAGGTGGCGGTGCACAGCGCCGAGGCGGCCGCCCTGCTCCGCGGCGACAACTACGAGGCCGTCACCTGGCTGTCGGACCGCGAGGTGGCGCGGCCGCCGCGGCCCGGCTGGCGGGCCAGGCAGTTCCGCGTCCCCCCCGTGCGGCCCAGCCGGCTGCTGCAGGACGGTGAGGGACGGGGACACGGGGGGACGAGGGGCCACGGGACGGGGGACACGGGTGGCTGGGGGCGGCGGGGACGCGTGGGGTTGTGGCCCGCCAGCCGCGGCTGCTCCCGGCGGGCGCTGTGCTGAGGGGACGCCCGCGCTGGTTCCAGCTCCGGCCTGCCCAGGGACGGCTTTCCTCCTCCCCCACCCCCCATCCCCCTGGCTTTTGTGCCTTATTTATGTATTTATTTATTTTGAGCCCCCCTTCTTCTGCCTTCTTTATGTGTCCGACTCCGGATTTACAGGTTTGTACAGACGCCACAACCGACTCTGTGGTGGCCGCCGTCCACCTGCGGTGCTCAGCAGGGCAGAAACCTTAACCTGATTCTTGTGCCTTTTTTATTCTTACTTTTTTTTTCTGGCGTCCCGCTTTTTCTGCCTTCTTTCCATATCAACCTCTGGATTTCCAGGTTTGTACAGCCTCCACGGCCCGCTTTGTGGGGTCCCCAGCCCACCCCACAGCACAGCACAAAATAATCAGGACGCAGCAGGTGAAACCCCTGTTTCCACCCGTTCTGTAAGCATTTTCAGGAACATGCACAGAAATGCCCCCTGCTCACATCATTTGTCTGCCTGGAGGTGGAGGATTTTTGCCCTGGAATGAGAACTGCTCAGCGGCACTGGAGGGAGCAAGGAGCCAGCATTTAAAGGCTGACTAATTGAGACCGACAGACCCTCAGGCGTCTTCTAACAGTGTGCCAGCCACCGTGCCAGTCAGTTCTGGCATCTGGTAACCCTTATTGCTTATAAACCATCAAGGCATAACAGCGAGGAAAAATTAATTAGTGAAATACGCACAGCAAAGCATGTGAGTTGTGCTTTACAGAAGAATAGACATGAATGTAACATTTCCAGATAAAGCTTTTTACAGGTTTATAAAAAAACAGGAATTTCTGCTCTTTTTTTTCAGTTTGATTTCATCGTTAACAATGACTAGGTTATTTCAGCAACAGGTAACCTAACTACAGAACATCATGGGGCAGGAGTTGAAGGTTAGCAGTGCGATAGACAGATGGCACCTCCTGCAGATGACTTAGGTAGTAGCAGCCTCTTCCTGGCTGTCCTAGCCCATCACTGTGCAGAGGTGCTGGGGGAGACCTAACTGAGGACGTCAGAGAAGATGGGGTGAGCAGTTTGGCAATAGTCAGCGGGAGTTTAGGCTGTTTTTCCTCGAATGGGAGGAATTATTAAAATCATAAAAGATTAAGCGCACTCACTGTCAAAGTAACATCAGAGTTTCGAGCACAGTTTTCATGAAGACAAACTCTGTGGAAGTGGTGTGTCATGTTAATCCATGCATAACTTTTGTGGGGTAGCTATATCCAGTAATACTCAAAATACAGGAGGTTGCAGAGTTACATTCTGTTAGGATCCAAAGCCATGGCTTTCTCTTGTACAGTGCCCACTTCATTTATTGGCATCAGTTTTTGCATTAACATAAGGGATCTTTCAAGCACCTTTCCTTTTGGCTATTCTAGCTAAAATTGCATCTACTTGTATTCTGCCTTACCACCTGCTGCCTTCCTGGTTACTTGTATCTTGTAAGACTTACAGTTTCCTTTACCTGTTGCAATCTTTATATAAGTATATATATATATATATGTATGCTTCTTTCAATTCTGGATGTCCTATTCTGTTTCCTTGTATTTCGCAGCAGCTGGAGCAATTTGAAACCCATTGGACCACATTGTTCCCAAATCTTTACCATCTCCAGTGCTGTTTCAATCACCAGGACAGGCATTTGCT
Source organism: Oxyura jamaicensis (assembly GCF_011077185.1). Lineage (NCBI taxonomy): Eukaryota > Metazoa > Chordata > Aves > Anseriformes > Anatidae > Oxyura > Oxyura jamaicensis. Next base: position 79,275,955 of record NC_048926.1, on the reverse strand, counting down.
GTATAATCTTCTCTAAAGGCAGGCCTGCTACTTCCATCAAGGCTTCTAAGCATTTCCTTTAAAAGAGAATTTAAGTAAAAATTCCCTCTGATAACTTTGAGGCTGGCTGCTGCTGCAGATGCGGGGACCCAATTCCCAGATAGGTACAGTATGGTTAAATGCCAGGTGTACAGTGATTTCTAAACCCTGTTCTGGTGCTTTGTGAACGGAGGTGAGTGAATGACCTCCTGCATCCCTACCCGTAGCACTTCGAGTTAAATCTGCCCTCCCTGAGTCGCTCCCAGCCCAGGCACAGTGCTTTACATCACCCCGGGAACATGAGGCAATACTTCCCAGCCCAGTCCCAAAGCACTCAGGTGCTTTCTGCTGAAAACACAAGCTCGGGGGCTAGAGCAATGAAAAGACATTCACATTTAAGATGGAGAAGAATGTTCTGTTTTTATGTGTCTGATTCAAGACAGTTAAAAAACACGTTTGGAGGCCAAACTTGCTCCTTCTTCTGCAATTTATGTCCCGTTGTTTTGCCATGCAAAAGTGACTGCAGTTGAGTTCTAGGTTAATTGAGGATAAACTTTAATAAACTGTGAAATACTTTGGAAATTTTCAAAAGAGTCATGGCTTAGATGTGTTCTGTTTGTTTCCTGTTTTATTTTCTCCATCATTTCTTCTTATAGTGTTCAGCTCATTAGGGTGAGAATTGGTTCAGTTAATACAGCTCAAGCCTGTGTTATATTCATTACTATCACTGGAAAATAGCATCCTGTCAAGTGCATTTTTCAAATTACTCTGGCAGTCAGCAAGCAAAAAAGGTCCTGCTCCCACTGTTGTGGACGTATTCTGTATAAACACGCATGGGTAGGCTGTACTTTTTCGTGGTGTTTAATGTGCGTGATAAATGCATGCATTTATCCCTGTAATGCTTGTGTTCGCAGGGGATGTGATCAGCCTTGGAGACCGACAGCTCACCGTCATGCACATGCCTGGCCATTCCAGGGGAAGTATTTGCTTACATGACCGAGAACACAAGATTTTGTTCAGCGGAGACGTCGTGTACGATGGATCCATGATTGACTGGCTTCCCTACAGCAGAGTAAGTGACTACGTTGCAAGCTGCCAGCGCCTGATGGAGCTGGTGGACAGAGGTCTGGTGGAGAAGGTACTGCCTGGGCACTTCAACATATTCGGAGCAGAAAGGTTGTATCGCCTAGCTTCCAACTACATCTCCCAAGCTGGATTTTGTCACAAAGTGTCTACTTGTGCCATGAGATCCATTGCAAGCATAGCACTTCGTGTCACAAATTCCAGAGGCACTTCTTCCTGAATGTGCATTTTGTGTGGTCTGTCCCCTTGTGGAAAAACCAAATGACGTGTGAAAATGTTGGTGCAAGCAGAATGCAGTATGCACTAGGAAAGAGCTGGCAAAATGATGTGGATGAGCTGTAAAAATTCTCATTTTTGCCGACTCTGTTCCTGTTTTTACGGAAAAATGCATAAGCTAGTAGCTTAGCCAAAGCTGCCATTTTTCTTTCTATTTTTTCAGGGCATGTTTGCACACATATTGTGATTGAAATATATCGTTTTATTTTTGATATGATTCTAACAGATACATATATGCCAAAATGAGAGGTTTTACATCCATGCCTAAAACTTCTTTGATGTAGCACTAGGATTGTGGCTGCTCACTCATATCCTGCTCAGGTTTTGGCCTAGCACAGCTCATGCTGACGCCTCATTTATGCTGGGAGTAGCACCTTAATGAGAGCAAATACCAAGGCAGGATTCAGTGGGCAGAGAGAGATAAGGACTTTGGTGTAGCCATTTTCACCTACAGCTCGCTGTCCCCTGCAGCAGTCATCTCCAGCATCTTTGCAAAGCAGCTGCTTGGCAGTTTGTGCAGAATCCACTGATGTATGGAAACGGTATAGACCAAACTTCCAAGCTGGGTGATGTAGATAACACCAGCTTAACAAAGAAAAGCTTTTGGTGTGGATCCCACAGCAGACAGACTACTACGGCTTTCATGCTTACCAGTAGGGTGCAGGGGATGCATGCACCCTGATGGAGGAGGAAGAATAAGCACTGTCACTGCCAGGTAGGGAACTGTTTTGCTTACAGGTGTGCTAGTTAATGAATTAATGAATGCACGTGTTATGCTACTCTGTACAACGTGGATTGGGCCTTTGCTTGGTGTGCTGTTTTTCTTCTTTTCTGATGAGCTCATAAAATAAAGTTTAATTTACAGACTAGGGTGTTCTCTAAATTTGAGAAGTCCAAATGGGCTGTTGCAAACGTGAAGGTTTTATTTGTGTTTAAGAGTATTCTGGTGTGACTGGATAGTGACTTGGCTGTTAGCGCTCTGTGGGAGGGGCAGGGTGGAGGCAGTAACATCACTTTGCCCCACTGGAGGTGCTGGATGAAACAGCTGGTACGCTTGCTTCCACACAGGGAATGTTATCTTAGAGCTGTTTACCGTTTGCTTATGAAGTGTTTTGGTGCGTATGGAAAAGCAAAGCACTTGAGTCTGTTCTAAAAATAAGCTGAATACATTGAGGAATGCTAAGTGATATTGTGACTTGCTTTTGAGCGTGGAATGTGTGATACTTAAAAGTTGTTGAAATGGTCAATGTTCATGTACTTACTATAACAGTCTGTGTACTTACCTTCTTTAAAAGGACACTGTCTGATGTTGTTTTTATATATAAGCATATACTTTCCTAATAAGATTGCAAATGTTTTTCCCAAGTTTTAGTGGAGTTTTACCTTATTTGTTTGGCTTTCGCTTTATGTGGAAGCTTTGTTTTCCCCTCTCATCATACCCCGCAGAAAGGGAGCCCAAAGTTTGGGCTCGAAGGCATGGGAGAGTGGAACTTAGTGGCCTTGTTAAAAGGTGTAAATTCCAGTGATAAAAACGGCCTTTTTGGGAAACCGGTTGCAAAATAAAAGCGCGTTTGTCTAACAATTAGGAAGGAGAGTATCTTATGTATCCCTCCTCTACTCATTTCACAGCTCACTGCACTCCTGTCTTTACTATTTGAGTACATATTCTTCAGTGAGAGTAGTACTGATTGGCTGTGATGTGCCTTGTTCTTGTTAGCAGTGCCTATCCCCTCTTGCAAGCTGCAGCAAAATTGTATGTAGGCAGAACAAGTGTAACAGGGTGGCACCTGGAAGACTCCCTACCACTTGGATCATAGTCTCTCTTCTGGAGGCATTCAGGCATGCTGACTTACTACATGAGGAGTGTTTAATCAGTGGATAGGCTTGTGTCTGTATATGAAGCCAAGAGCAGCAGTTTGTTTGGCCAGATGAAGGAATACGAAAGGTTAGTCTGGGAAGCAAAAAAGCCATTCTGTGAAGAGGCACAGAACAAACTTCACCTTGTGGCTTTCTTCTTTTCCCTGACACACGCTGCTATTTTTGTAGCAGTCCAGACACAGTTCTTTATAGCCAGGGGTTCACTGTAGGCAGTCACATTGGTGGGAAAGTCGGAATGGGTGAATACATACATACATAGCAGTGAACCTCACAACAGTTATCTGGATGAAGCCACGGTGCCTCATGTTACCCAACAGCAATGGATTGAATTCCTCCAAATTAGATATCTGCAGCATCATACCAGTAGTAATCTTGCTCTATGATTTTGTGGTCAGTGCAGGAGCACTCATGATAAACCTGTGCAATAATTTTGACAACAGAGACCTGTTCTGTCTGCCAATATCTAGGAGATTGCTAAAGTTTTAGAAACGTTAAATAGCAGAGTGAGATTAGTTTGAATTAGCATTTTGTTTTACACAACTGTAGTTTCACCTGTTTGTTCTCCCCTTCCAAGTCCTGAAGCCAGATTTCTACTGTACTGAAACCAGAGCTCCTAGCAGGAGGCTTACAGGTATGCCAATTGAAAAGGAAAGATTTCCTCTTTCATTTGTGTTTAAATCTGTGCTTAGTGTTAGCTAAAAGTTCCTTAAGTGTCCAGGTCACTGTTAAAATGCCCTACTGAACCATGTTTAAGCCCATTAAGGACATATAGGTAACAGCAATTACCTGTTCCTTATTTTCCTTTACAGAAATCTATGGAGTAATATCCTAGATCAGAAGTGAGCTTTATGTGAACATAGCCCAAAATGGGGTGTGTCAGTAAACTGCTGCTATAATCCAGTTGAAAGTAGTTTTTGAGGTCTTGAGATTATTTTTGTATTATAATTCACTATTAGGTAAAAGAAATGTCTTATATAAAGAACTGTCTCTGACTATTTTTGTTAAGTATTAACAAATTTGTCTTTGCGAGAGTTTGACAGTGTCCCTTTAACACTGCTTGGATTAAATATTTAAAACAGACATTGTAAGTTTAAATATTGCAACATTTTGGACATTTGGAACTGTGTTGCTTTCTTTGTAGAAACTAATGTATGTTAATTCAGTTTTCAATAGGCTGGAGGATTTACAAAAAAATTCAGCTGGGAATTTGTGCTGTGTAAATTGTCGAGACTTTTGTGGTGTTAAACAACAGTTTACACGGAAAAAAAAATATAAATAATGATAATAAAAGTGTTACAGTTCTATGTGGTCTAGTAATCTCTGTTATTTTAGAGAGAAATACTCATTTTAAACAGAGTGTAAAATCCTTTTAAAATGCTAGTAGTTTTCTGTGCAAGAGGCTGCATTAGAAACGTTTGCATATCATCGACTGCTGCTGCATATACAAAGCCATGAGTAGGTACTTCTCAAAAAAAATCTCCCCACACCAGGCTTTAACACATACCAGAATTAGGTTTTCCATGGAATTGGTACACAGAAAATGTGGTTGTGATGAAAGTATATACTTGGGGATCAATTTGAGTTTGGGATGATTTTGTTTATTATGGCCATGCAAGGCAGCAGCTAATGAGAGCTGTTAACTATACGTGAAACAAAAAATGTTCACATAGCTTGTGCTTAACACATAACTTGAAATAATGCCTCTGTACTTCCCGTTTAGTTCCTAATAAAAGATAAGACTCTAATCTATTTTGAATAGTCAGCCTCTGAAGGACTGAGAAGTGCTGACCATGGTGATGTGTGGACGTGCAGCTGGTGTGTTCATAAAGGTCCCCCAGGGTATGATAGCTGGCTGCCTAGAAATTAAGAGGTATACCTGATTTAGGACCAGAATTTGCAAATGACTTCGTTTGGTACCATCCCTCTATTTTCCCTTACTTGCTCTTCTCTGAATTACCTCTTTTTGCCTGCTGACCTGCTCTAATGTCCAGGTTTGAAGCAGGAACATTCAGAACCTAACGTGCCAGCAGAATTCATTGCTGTCACTACTTGTTCCTCAATAAATGGGTTTGCAAGTGTGATACTGTAAAAGTCGGTCAAAGAAACTCTCTAAGCCTCAGTTTGGAGTTATAGAAAGCAGGCATTGTTTAATTGCGGTGCTGGACGGTGCTGGATGCATGATTGCTCCACCTAGTGTGTGTGCCGGACTGTCCAGGCTACAGGGCTTATATACAGTCAAAACATTCATTGGATTAAAAAAAAAAAAATAACATACCCACACTATTTCCCATAACTTGTTGAAGTATGTGCTTTTGTTTCTACTGATGCTCTTTCAGATTCTTCATGTTTGTGGATAGGTCAGTACTCACCTTAGACATGCATACTAGGCTGAGTCATTTTCATATCGAAGGACACGAATACCCTGAGTTCCTCCCCTAATCTTTTCAGACACATCCTCCAGGCTTGGAACATCATTTACCCTTGCAAAGTTTCTAAACCTCCTTCTGTCTAACTAATCATAGCCATAAAACATTCCAGATTTGTCTCTATTCGGAGAAAAGCGTTATGTCCTTCTGACTTGGTATCAAGTGAATAGAAGGAGGTTTGCTACATGTACTGGCTTTTTGAGAACTAACATCATATTTGACATCGGATTTGGTATGATAAATTGTACTAGCTACAAGAATGAACATTTTCAAGGGGAAATGGCTTTAAACAAAAAGACGGGAGATTTAGATTAGATGTGAGGAGGAAATTCTTCCCTCAAAGGGTGGTGAGGCCCAGGCCCAGGCTGCCCAGAGGAGCTGTGGCTGCCCCATCCCTGGCAGTGCCCAAGGCCAGGCTGGATGGGGCTGGGGGCAGCCTGGGCTGGTGGGAGGTGTCCCTGCCCATGGCAGGGGGTGGCACTGGGTGGGCTTTAAGGTCCCTTCAACCCAAACCATTCTGTGATTCTAAACCAGTTGGCTCTAAAAAGCTTAACGGATGTGACATGGAAAAATTTAATTCCTTTTTTTTTTTTTTTTTTTCTCCAAATCTTTCCACTTTGTTTATTCTTGTCTTTAACTATGCTCTGCAGAGCTGTACTCCATCAGCACCAAGCAGAATTGAACAGGTTCTACCTTGCCTTCCATATTTCCACCCTCCCTTGTTCATATCTTCATTTCTGGTCCGCTGTAATCTCCAGGTTCTTCTCTATAAAAGTGTTTTCTACCTAATTACTTCGTGTCTTAAATTTCTGCAATTAAGTTTTCTCCTATGAAAGAAAGTGCTTTCAACTTGCATTCATTCCTTTTCATATTACCGATTCCAGACCACTTCATAAATTAATTAACATCATTTGGAATTCTGATCCTGTCTTCCTTTACGCTTATAACTCTTCTCAGTCTCCATGTGGAGGATATACACTGCTGTCCTTCCTACAGCTTAGCAGGTAAGGAAATGAGCCACAGAGTTTAAGGAGGCTCCTTTAGTCACAAAGAGGATCATTGCCTAAATAAGAATTGCCTGCAGGCTGCCACATAGCTTCTTCAGCCTATTTTCTGCTTATGTAGAAGGGATTTCTCTACACTAAATACCTGTTAGGTTTTATTTTAAATGTAACATTATTTGAAGCTAAATATTACAGGTTTTGATGGTAAAAACAAGTCATACTGACACATAATACTGCCAGGAGCTGCCTGCAGTGCAGTGGCAGAGCTGTTGTGCTCGCTCCTGAGGGAAATGATTGCTGAGAAGGTTAACAGAAAGATGCCACTGAGGACGATATCTCTGCACAATAAATAAGCAAGTAAATAAATAAATAAATAGCCCTTAAATTTAGCATGAAAATAAAATAATAAAAAAATACTTAATTCCAGAATTAAAGTAGAAGCCAATAGTGCTTTAAGTCTATTATTACCTTTTTGCTATGCTATCCCAAACCATTTCCAGCTTGTTCCGTCATTGCTACACAGTTCCTCCAACCAGTCAGCTTTTATTGGACGGGGTAATCTAACCAATCTAATAACTGACTTTGCTCCTGTGTGTCCCCATATGTGTACAACACAGTCTTGGGAAGGTAGGAGGCATTCAACAGCAATTACAATTGGAAAACACTGGTGGGGAGAAAAAAAAAGAACCCTGACACCGGGAGGACTCTGTAAAGGGCCTTGGCCAGTGCTTCCATCACTTTATCATAGCTAGCAAGTAAGGGACTGCCCAGCAGCTTGACCCAGATGTCTACAGGAACACACTTCCATCAAACTGGCTAGTACTCATGCTATATTCTTTATATGGTTTTCTATTTTTGCACTGATTCTGTGCCTTTAATTTGTCGTAAGAGCGATGTGGACAAGCAACACCTGACCTTGAATGCAGGCTGCCAAAGTAAAACTATGGCTTTAAAAGTTTCTAGATTAATTTTACTGACAATGCAGCTTGTTTTACATCACCAGATTATGTTATTTAATCTGATTTTGAACAGGTGGGACAAGATCTGTAAAATGCATTGTGGGACAAGGAAACAGCTGCATGGTTTCAAATACTATTAAAACTAGGAATAGAGAAGGAAATATTCATTCAAAATGAAAATACGGCTGGCAGACAGATCCACAATGGCTTTCATATAGCAGTAGATGTGTTTGTGAATTAATTAAAAGCTGAAGATAGAGCCACCAAGGGTATCCCAAATATAAGCAATTAGTTTCCTTCCTAAGGGGGCAATACAGAGGTGTGAGGCCCCTGCTTGTGATATTTTCTAATCGATCCCATCTGCTCGTAAGTAGTAATGTTAGAAGGGGTATTGCCAGCTTGGAAAATGTACGGGTTCCCAAGTCACAGTTACTATACCCCAAATCAAATATTTACTTTTAGCTATTACAATTGGAGCCTACCTTAGTTTTGAACTCCTGGATCTCCATTTCATGCGCAATATTGTGAGAAAAATCTCAGATAATTTTCGTCAGACAGGATCTTCTGTGAAGCTGTTTTATTTGCGATTGCAGTGGAGGGTGTCTTGTCAATCAGGAGCGCATTTTAGTAAACAACTCATAACCTTTTATTCCCTATTACCCGACGCCTCATCACCTCCTGTTTCCTCATTAGCTGAGTGCTACAGGTTCACAAGCTACTTGACGCTCCTCTATACCATATATGTACAATTTTTCTTTTTTTTTCCAACCCTTTAATTTCTCCTTTCTTATGTTTTGAGAACTTGTGATCTTTGTTTTACTGTTCTCACACTGCTCATCCTGTTTTTCTCAGGCTTCTGCCTTATTTTGGAGCAGTGAGGCCTTCTACTGTCCACTTATCTGCTTAGCGTTTCTCCTTACTATGACAACACAACTACCTTGGAATACAGAAAAGTAATTCTCTACTCCCTACCTACACTTGCAAATGGGACTAGCTTAGAATCAGCAAATTTATAAGCAAGAGCACATGGGGATGTGCTCGTTCCTATGGGTTTTGTAGCACTACCTCCTCCATGCTCTGAGGGTGTGTTTTCTCCACTTAGTCCTTCCCTTTTCTCTCTGGACATGTGCCTACGTTATATAAAGTGAAAAAAAATGTTTGCAGGAGAAACACCTCTGAAGGCAAAGAGGTAATTGTTCAGAGGAAAGCATCTAATCACAGATCTATCCAAATGACAAGGACTGAAATTATAAGTCTCTAATAAAAAGTCTTGCTACAGTGCAGGTTGAGGGTTAAACCTGACAGTAATTTATGCTTTTAATTACAAAGGTGCCATCTGTTCACAAGAGGACAATTACAAACTCCTCACAGCGCGTCTGCCTGCTTGATCCGTGGGGCAGAAATAATATGAACAGGCAGTCAAATAATCTTTGTCTTTGTCTGACTTCGTTCAGGATAAGTATCTTGAGCATGCCGACTGAATCCAGCTCTTCAGGTCCAGTAGAGCACCTAGGGTCAAACTGCTGCATCTTCACTAATCGATACTGGTGAGCAGCAAAGTTGTTCAGTGTAGAGATTTAAGTGGCAGCAGCAAAGTTGTTCAGTGTAGAGATTTAACTAGCATTGCCTGATCTACTGCTGGAAAACTGGGTGCCCACAGATGTAAAGCACCTATGTGATGTGCTGTCAGTGATGAATGCTGAGAGGAGCAGGACTTCACTGGGCTTCCTCTTATGCTTGCAGTACGTGTCAAAACAGCCTTCATATATATGGATTAATATATTTTTGGAGGCTAAATCCAAACAACTGCAGACTTGGGAAGGGCTAAACAAAACGCACCCTGCGCACACAAACACAAACGGTAAGCGCAGGCGCACAAGATGGCGGCCCTCACCCCCGGCCATAACACCACCCCTCCACGCGCCGGACCCGCCCCCTCCCTGCTGAGTGACAGCCCGGCGGCCCATCAGCGAGCCGAGGGGGGCGGGTCGAGCGGCGGCCGGCAGCCAGTCAGGCGGCGCGGAGCGGCGGCGGCGGCGGCAGCATGAGCTTGTCCGTGAGGTGGGGGCGGCAGGGCGGGGGGCGGTGGGTGGCTGAGGGGGATGCTCGCGGCCGGGCGGCGGGGGGCTGCGGGCGGCAAGGGGCGGCTGGTGCCGGGCCGTGGTTGTCACCCGGGGGGAAAAACGGGGCGCTGAAGCCTCACTCACCTCCGTGGTGAGGCTGCGGGGTTGTTTCCAGGGTGCCCGCTGCACTCGTCTCCAGGGCGCCTCGCGCCTCGGGCGGCGGGAGTGGGAGGGTGGCACCGAAATGGTGGGGTTGGGGCGGGTGCGGTGTCCCCTGAAAAAGCGCCGTTCGTGCGGCTAATGAGCACCTGAGCGGGCAGGCGGGCCCTCTTCCCAGAGGAGTTAAGTGATAATCCGCTTTCAGGTTTACAAACATGCCTGCCCTTACTGTGCAGCCAGCCAAGGGCCATTGGTGCTGCTCAAAGCTGCGCTAATCCAGCGCCTGGCTGTGCTGTCCTCCAGGGCTTCTCGTTCCTGGGGGCTCTGATGCTTTGCCGGGTCCACCTTGTCTGGCACGAACCCTTCTTGTCCGCTTTTGGGATTTCCGTGGTGCAGCTTCAGCTGTGCTTGAAGCCTAAATCCCAGCTGTGCGTTCAGTCGCCGGTTTTGATCGAAGTTAGATAGTCCCCTTCAGTAAAGGGGAAGTAAAAGCGCCTAGCTACAGGATTTGGTAAAAAATATATCCCTGAAAAGCAGTATTCTGTTAACACATCAGTTGTCTTCAAGCATCTTGCGTGATGTGGCACTGCATGCGTTTTTTCTCTGCTGCAGATGAACGTATGAATATAATAGGTTTCTTCTGAAAGCACGTAGAATAACACAATAACCCGATGGCAAAGGAATGCTGGCTGCCATCTAGGTCAGGTTTCTGCTCAGAGCAGATCCATCTCGAAGCTACAGGAGGTTGCCAAGGGCCTTTTCCAGCTGGGTTTTGGATGTTTCGAGCAGTGGAGGTTGTTCAGTCTGTCATTGCGGCTCTTCCTGTACATAACTGAGTGTTTTCCTGTAGATCCACTTGCGGCTTCACCTGTTGCAGGTCGTAGTTGACCTTTTGATGTGCACCTCTGAGGGGAGCCTGTCTCTTCTCTATCTAATCCTCTAGACAGTGAAGGACTGTAGAGGGTTTACGTGGTAAGGTTTTGGTAGCGGCGGGTCACCTTTGTGAACAGAGCCCAGCAGCTGCCCCATGTCAGAGAAGAGCCAGCTCCAGCTGCTCCAAAAGGAACCTGCTGCTGACCAGAGCTGGGCCGTAAGTGACTCTGCCGTGAGCAGATTTTAGAAAGGGGAAAAGATCTGTGATACATCATCTGGGAGAGTGAGGAGTGAGAAGCAGCCCTGCAGCCCCCAGGTGAGTGCAGCAGGAGGGCAGGAGGTGCTCCAGGCAGGCAGCAGCAGTTCCCCTGCGGCCTGTGGAGAGGCCCCTGGTGGAGCAGGCTGTCCCCCTGCAGCCCATGGGTCCCACACGGAGCAGATCTCCACGCTGCAGCCCGTGGAGGAGCCCCCGGTGGAGCAGGTGGATGTGGCCTGGAGGAGGCTGCAGCCCATGGAGAGCCCCTGCAGGAGCAGGCCCCGGGCCGGAGCTGCAGCCTGTGGAGAGGAGCCCACGCAGGAGCAGGGGGTCTGGGGGGAGCTGCTGCCCGTGGGGGACCCGTGCTGGAGCAGTTTGCTCCTGGGGGATGGATGGACCCCATGGTACGGAGCTGTGTGGGAGCAGTTCCTGAAGAGCTGCTGCCTGTGGGCAGCCCCTGCAGAATCAGTTCAGGAAGGACGGCATCCCGTGGGAGGGATCTCCCACAGGGAGCAGGGGCATCATGTTTTCTTCCCCTCTTCCTTTCAGGAGTGGGACTGACAGAGCATTTGTGGTGGAGCTCAGCTGCCCAGCTGGGGATAACCACCACCAAACCTATACTTAAATCCCATGTCTGTGGCTCTTCCCCACCTCACTTGGGTTAGAACAAACACGGCTCCTTCTGCTTCTCCTGCATCAGGTGCTGCAGCCACCTAGCCATAGATCACGGTCTGCTTTACAGGAAATGGAAAAGTCTCTGTTTGTCTGGGGCACCCCCAGCTGGATGCAGTACTTCATGTGTGGCCTCATGATTGTGGGGTGGAGGGAATTACTGCTGCAATTAGTTGAGCTTATCGACCGGATGATTTTCGGCTGAGCTTCGTGCATGCCTGATGCTCTAAGAGTGTGCTTTCACCCTTCTTAGTCTTAGCTGGTATCACCTGTTACCTTGATCAAGTGAGTGCACACCTTCTCTTGGACTTGCTCTGAGGTGGACATCTTCCAAGCAATCATGCTGGATAAAGCATTCAGTCTCTGATGTGAATAAAGTACAGTTAGAGCAAAAATTACATACTGCTACTTGAACTGAGTAGCCTTTACCTGTGTCATCTTCATTTTTTCCCAGCTGTTCTCACTGAGTCTTTTTTTTTTTTTTTCTATTTTTCCTGTTACCTGAATATTTAATCTTAGTTCTAGGTCAGCAAAGGAAAAAAGATCTGTCTTTGAGCAATATTTGCTGATTTAGGGGACTTGACTCCTTTATATACAACAGAAGCAGATCAAAAAAGTTTTCAGATCAGTGTGTCTATGATAATAAAGGATCTAAAAAATCCCTAAGTGCCAAGTATCTATGGAATGTTTCTGGCAAAAAAAAACAAAAACAAAGACTTGTGGTATGCAACACCCACCATAGGAGCTGGGCATCCAAGTTAAATGTTAAAGCTCCAACTGCTTCTGTGTCTCAAAGCTCTTTCGTCTAGGAAGTGTAGAAATAAGGTGTTTTCAGGAGTTGTGTCATCTCAGCTGCTAACCCAGTTTGTGATGTCAAGCATTCTTTTCAACAGGTAGTTTTCCTTACCCTTTTTGATTGTTTGCTATTGACCAAATCACCTCTGCTGATTTTTTTTTTGGGGGGGGGTGGGGGAGAGAGTAGAGGTGCTATTTAACCTGCACAAAGGGATTGTCTGTTTTGGATGTTATTTTATACTGGGAGGAGACAAGCTGGAGAGATGTTGAAAGGGGACGGTAGTGATCTGTGCGGTGAGTTTCTTATTGGTGGAGAACATTATCTATAGTGTTATCTTCCCAGCAGTAATCAAATGCATTGATTTTCTCTCTTATGTAGGAATGAGCTTTCAGTGGACAAAATGAAAAAGAAGAAAAGAAGAGAATTGACTGAGGAGCAAAAACAAGAAATTAAAGATGCCTTTGAGTTGTTTGATACAGATAAAGATAGAGCAATAAATTACCACGAATTGAAGGTATTTATTTTTTTTTTCATTTAATTAATTTTAGGACAGGTAATATATATCTTCTAAGTGAGCTGTTATGATGGCACCTGCCTCTTTAAAAATGCTCCATGTGTCACATCTCCATGTGCCAGGGTGAAGGAGTGGAGATACTCAAAAAAGAAATTGCAAGTACTGCATTGATGTTTGCATTAATGTCAGATTGAGCTTTTGTCCTCTGATTGTACACAATGCAGTAATGGAATTGCTCTAGCATTCTGCATAACAGAGATCTGAATGCTCCCCAGGTGCAGCTTGGGCAGACGAGTAAGTGGGAAAACAGCTCTTGAAAAGCTGTTTTGTAGTGCCTTTTAGAGGCACTATATAACGTGATGCTTGGTGTTGTGAAAATCCACAGGTTTTAAAGACTGAGCTAAAAGATCTAAGTTAGGTTTATAAAACTGCTGACCAGAAACCAGAGCTTGCCCACTTTCCATTTTTCAGCAGGGAGCCTATGGTCTGTAGGAATGTGATGTGCTTTTTGCTGTGCTTCAGGGACTCGGTAGTTTTTCTTCCCAGTGAAGGCCTCTTCTGTTACTAGCTATCTGCCAATGTAGGTTGGGATGGCAGTTCTTGTTCCTAGTGAGTCCTCCTGTCTCAGGAAGCATTGCATTAGTTTATTAAAGGCTCTTTAAGCCTTTTATGAATTGCTATGCTAATTATACTGGCTTGGGGAGGCCAGTGTTCCTGTCGTAGGTAGAGTAAGATTATATGGGGAAGAAATACCTAACCCAGCTTGCTGGTTCCACAGTCTTTCTTTATCAAGTAACTCAAGAAAGGAGTAAAAATATTTTCGATTCTACCTTTATTTCAGAGTCTGGGTATTTTGTCTCTGCTGAAAGCTATGAGTAGGGTACTACTAGGTCCATTGGTACAGTTTGTCCTGTTGGTGTGCTTTGCATTCCCAGCTGTCTGACTGGAAATACGTTTATTAGCTGTCTAATTAAATATGGTGCCCCTGAATTTAATGCTGTTGAAGAACAGAAATGTGTAGGGTGAAGACATACCTCCTTCACTACAAAGTCAGCATGTAGCATAGGTTGTGAAAGGCTATATTGAATAGGACTGTGGCTTTCTAGTCCTCTTTTAGTGTATGTTCTTATGTTTGAATGCAGTCAAGGCAGTGTGTGCTGAGAATTGCCATCTCTGTTGAAATGTGGAAACTAAGTATGTATCCCTAGCCTAATGGAAAAATAAGTATTACTGTTTTTTGTGGTTATAGTTACGTTGGTATCAGTGGAAAAGTGGTAAATTGGGTCTCTTGTAAGATGACTTGTAAACTTTGACACGTTCAGTAGTTTAAAGAATATTTTTCAATTTAATTTTGGAAAAAGGGACAGTACTTGAAACTTTTTTGAAAGTCAGGAAAGAAGTCTGCTTTTCTTGAAAAGCATTTTATACATTATATATTATTGAAAGCGCAAATGCCCTTTTTTCCACTATAACTTGATGTTCTATTTGCTAATGCTAACTTTAGGTGATATTTTCATACAAAGCATTTTTTGCTTTTATTTTATGTATTATAGTTGCTGTCCCACTGATATCCATAACCTGTCCGGAGCAATAAGTTGCTTATTAAAAATAAGAAACTTTTAAAATCTGTAGCTTAATATTCATGTTTGGTTGCACTTCCATTTTATTCCAAAAGGTGGCAATGAGAGCCTTGGGTTTTGATGTGAAAAAAGCCGATGTACTGAAAATACTTAAAGATTATGATCGAGAAGCAACAGGCAAGATCACTTTTGAAGATTTTAATGAAGTTGGTATGTATTTGATTTTATACCTGTAGAAGAGTACCTTCAGAGAAACAGCCTACAGGAGTGACTGGAGTTTGGGCAGAGTACTTCGTGTGCATTTTCAGTTTCTGGTTCTACTGGGAAATAGAGGAAGGAGATTTAACTTCATATTTTTATTCAGAAGCATGAATAGTGAAGGAAAGTAATTCTTTGTATATTGAATAGTCAGTCGATAAATGGAGATGAATACATTTTACAGCAGTGTAAAAGGAAACAGGCTATACATATTCCTTATCTGTATAAAACTTCTACAAAGGAATAGCCCCTAACTTGAGAGGTAGATGTGTTTGTGCTTATTGATTTTTGTAGGACTCTCCTTCCTGCTTGGAAAAAGTAGTTGGCACTGAATTTCGTCGGAAGGAGTGTACGCAGAGGCAAACTGTAAACTGAATACAGATTTCATATATAACAAAGATAAGAGAAATTGAAGCAGATGCTAAGTATTGTACATCAAGGATTTTCAGCTGCTGATAAAAACAGTGAATTTCATTAGGCTGCTTCTTTCATCTGAAGAGCGTGTGTTTTGCATAGTTTTACATACTTTGTATATGGAGTGATCTGCAGAATTTAAAAAAATGAGGGATTATGGTTCTTTGAGGATTTTTTGATTGTTAGACATAATTTATACTTTTGTGTACAATTTGTATTTACCAAAAATATAAACCAGGATCCCTACATATATGTGTTACAGCTTTGTCATGATTCCACTCCATGTGTTCAGGGTACTAAATTTATATAATGTTTCTGGAAAAAACAAACAAACAAACAAAAAACCACCATGGCAGTGTATTTGCTTTTGACTACAAATAACAATCTGCTTGGTAATGGTGAAACAATTACTGTTTTAAATGTGGCAACCTTTAGAGATTTCATAGGTTATGACTGGAAAATTGTGCTGTTAATGACAGGTAATATTTTTTTCCTTGGTCATATCCCAAGTTGGAGCAAATTCTGAGTCAGAAGAAAATTGAAGTCCATGGGGAAATGCAATTGATCAGTCCTGATTAAAAAATAATATAAAAAAAAATTAATATTAATTCCTAATGTTCAGTCCTGTCACAGCCCGGACCAATAAAAGGTAGGCAGTCAATAACTGCTGCGTGAAGCTAGAAAAATTCATGTAGAAAGCACAACATACACCAGGAAGGGAATTGCACCAATCCAAAAATTTGAATCTGGGTTGAGTGCAGTTATAACATGAGATGTCCTTGGCACATAATTGAACTTGATACCAGTTGTAGCAGAAAGATCAGGGGGTTAGAGAAAATAGGTTATGGAAACTATTATTCTGAAGAGCTGGCTGAATATAGTTTTCTTAAAAAAAATGTTGAGCCATCAGTTTTGCATAATTATAATCTGTGTTTTAAATGTTGGAACTGACCATCTGAAATGTATAAATGAGCAATTGTATTTTGTCTTGTTCTATACAGACATTTGACCTATGATATTTAGAGATATAGTGTTTTATTGTTCTTCAGCTAGTGTTGCAGTTGCCTTTCTGCCAGAAAAAGTAGAATTTATCAAATGATGTAGTGCTGTTACGCAATGTAGTTTCAGATAAAAATATTTAAATAAAAATCTGATATATTTTTATATACATTTTAGTATACATAAAATAAATATCTAAATGTATAAATATACAGAGATATGAAAATAAGGAAAACCTCATTACTGTAGTGAGCTTATCTGAGCTAGAATCTAACAGTGTCGTTTTCAAGTTCACCGAGCTAGAGGAGGCATTCCATCTGCAAACAGTAGGAGATGCTAAGTACTTCTCTTTGTAGAAGTGAGGATGTTGTATCTTTAATGGCTTGGTAAAAGTCATAGTAAGTCCTGTAGTACAAGACTAGCAGGTACAAAGATGTGAAGGTAATTCCAGAAATGTCTGCAATAACTACAAGCAAAACCCTTGGGCTTTGGTTTTGTTATTGGCATTTTTTTTTTTTGTGTGTGTGTGCAGTTTTATATCTAAAAGAGAAGTTCCATATGAATGTTATTCATTGCTTAGTGTTGTTCCAGTGTTCTCCCCATGTCAAAACTCTGTCCAGATCATAACATTTAAAATGTGTCTGTGTCTGTCAGAGCTGAATTTTTATTCTGAAATGCAAGCTTGGAACGGAGTAGGCACATGTACATTTTCAATTTATATAGGAAAGTCTACTGAAAGCGTGAGTGTGTCTAAACTACCATGTAGCTTTCCCCTGAAACTGGTATATGCCAAAGAGAAAGTCAACTTGTGAGAAGAGAGTTGACAAAGCAATTTGCTGCCATGCAATTATGCATATTGAATAGGAATAGATTAAAAATGGAAGAATAGATCAAATCTGAAATATGCATTCTTCCTATTACCTTAGTCTGTTTGTCATTCTGAATTTACCCTTTAGAATCTTTTAATCTAACTGCAGTATCCTTGTTACAGTGACAGACTGGATATTGGACAGAGATCCACAAGAAGAAATACTCAAGGCATTCAAATTGTTCGATGATGATGACTCCGGTAAAATAAGTCTGAGAAACCTGCGTCGGGTTGCTAGAGAACTGGGTGAAAATATGTCTGATGAAGAACTACGGGCTATGATCGAAGAATTCGATAAAGATGGAGATGGAGAAAGTAAGTAGTAAGAGTTAAAATCCCATATAGTTTATTCTTAATCTTCTCCCCTTTTTAAATGTAGTATTATCTTGAAAATGCCTGAAATTTTAAGTCATCTTTTTTTTTTTTTTTTTTGGTGGAGTCTAAAAACCAAATTGATTTCTCACCCTCAAATTCATCACAACTCCTAATCAACCAATGCTTATTAAAAGATTTGTTAAAGTTTAGCTGAAAGTAGAAGTAACTGAATTGGTACATGGAAGAGTCCTTGTATTACATTACATTCTTATTTCTGTATGAATCAGTAAAAGGGTTAAAGTGCTAAGAGGACTTCTTTTGATCATCTAGTCCAATATTTCTTAAGTGTTAATGTGTGGCTGTTGTGATTTCAGACTGTTAGTGTAACTCTTTGTACGTGACTAATAAATCATGCTGGACTTAACCCTGGGTCCAAGCAGCGTCAGCTGGGATGAGTCTCTAATGTGCTTCTAGACTCAGGGGTGCTGCAGAACTCAGTGTGAAAAATGGCTCAGGGCAATCAGCAAGGTCCATACAGAGTGGGCTGCAGAGGTTTATTAGCTGGAAAAAGAATGAAATAGCAAATTTAACTTGATGCTATGCTCATTAAGTCTTCCTAAACACTGCAGCTTAGGGGTCTGCCTCCACCTCCTCCCTCTTAATTTAAACCTTTATGTTTACACTAGAAACCTTAACACATGGATTTGGGGAGCCACTCACTTCAGTCTACACAGACACTGCATTTCTGAGAATCACAGAAACCTGCTTCTGAGGTTTTCCTTTCTTTTTTTTCTTTTTTCATTTTGGTGATTCTCATCTGAGATTTCAGTAGCAGTTCGTCACCTTTTTCAGTAGCGATAACGTTTCTATTTGTCAGCAACAACATCTGATGGGTTCAAAACTCCAATAGTGGGGGAAAAACAGTGCATTGTTGTCAGCCCTGGCAGATACTTTTCTCTGTTCTGCTTGTGGTAGATGTGTGCTCGAGTGTGGAATAACAACTGCAAGTTTGTCAGCTGCTGACCTGTGCTTGTTTGCAATTACTCAAGTACTGAAACAGTCAGATGGTTTTCTTTCAAGAGGAAAAACAGGACATCCAAACAAGATCAGTGCTGTGGAAATGCAAACTTCGTGTCATTGTAGTGGTAAAAACAGGGAGGCTGAAGGTAAAGATAGCTAAAACTCCCTCTTTTAATTGCCAATAGAGTGTTACTGTTGACATTGTTACTACAAGAGTCAGTGCATTATTGAGAAAACTTTTCTTTCCTTTTGGAGATGCTGTCTTCTGGTATCTCTGTTTTCTGAGGCCCTGGTTTCTTAATAAACCCACACTGCATAAATCTGGTGTTCCTCCACACTGCCAGGTGTGTCCTCCCACACATTTCTTGCTTTGGTATCAGTTTCAGTAACTGTATGGCAAGCCATCTACACAGAAGAGCTATTTGTTACATGCTTTATTTTCAGCTTGTTTTATTTTTAAGTAGGGATAGTTATAATAGCATTGCGTTGCCTCTATTACCTTTTTTTTTATTTCTCTAAAGACTCACATTAGTTTTATTTGAAGGCGAAGCTATAGAGGTGAGAGCAAGTAGAAAACATCAGTGCACACACACATTTTGTTCTTTGTTGCTCTCCTGGAGTTGCCAGTGGAGACATCTGAATCAGGATCACAGATGGTCTTTGACATATCACTGTTTGGTCACTGGAAGCTAATATAGACCTTTACCTCATTTCAGAAAGGTCATAATTATCTTGGGTCAGTGCTACATTTTGAATACAAGTTGATCAGCTGAGGGTGTGTAGCTTGTTTTCCTTATTTATCTGTTAATTTTCTTTCTTAAAGTAGTCTAGCACAAGATTGAACATGAAACACTGGCAGATTAATGTTTGTATATGGTACTGTTTATCCATAATGTTGTGTTTTCTGTCCTTTAAAGAAAACTGACGCTGCTTCTAGCTTTTAAGATTCATTCTGAAAAAGTAAACAATCCCGTGAGTCACTGTTCTGTTCAGTTTCAAACATCTGGGTCATGTAACAAAATTTCACTGTCATCTAATTCTCCTTCTTTTCCTGCCAAAGAAAACAAATCTGAAAGTATTAGTCGGTAGCATTTTTAATTGATGCCTTAAATACAGGAATAATACCACTTGTGGTTAAACACTCTTGTTATATTTGAAAGATTGTCTTATTCATAGTGAAATAAGGTCTGTTATGTGATATCCAGGCTTCTTGAACCTTAATCCTTGTAGTGAAACTACTGAGCTGTGCTGGGACACTCTTAACAAACTTTCTGTTAAAGTATTCTTGACATATTTACATCTGCCTAAAAAAGGTAAATCATCTTATTTTCATTCTGCTGGTTTTAAGAGTGACTCCAGTTTTGGAGCATGGCTGCTGTTAGAAACTCTGTGCTATCAGTTCATGCAGTTTTAGTCTTGTGTGGATGCACCTACAGGAAACATAATCCAGTGTTAGGTCTTGGGTTCTAGCAGAAAATTGTGGAGAGGGGGGGGTGAAAAAAAAAAAGCTCTACTGAATTAATATGCTTCCTTAACTCTCCAAGACAACGTTTTCTTCATGTTAACTATAATAATACTTACTTTATGATGATGTATGTTGTGAAAATGAGGGAAATCTGTCGCTAGGGAAGGCTGTGATTGCTCCTCGTTTCATGGTGCCTAACTTGTGAATAGATCCTGAGTCTGAGAAGGATTACCTAGGTTACTGGGAATTGTTACCACATTTCTCTTCGCCGTTTGTTTGAATGGTTTATCATTATAATATTGTATTTCTACTTAGCAACGTTATTGAACAAAGATGTTTTGAACCAGAGAATATTTTGGTAGGGATGTTTGCATTTGTGGTTCTTCGAAACTGAAATTTGGCTTCCAGTTTTGGGACATGTGCAGTATTGAAACTGGCTATGGAACACTTCTGGAATAGCCTTCAGAAATGATATCACAAACACTTGGGCAGAAGTTGTGTCAGGAGGTGGGTTGTTAGTACTGTAAACATACATTTTTATTTCATTTATTTTCTTTGTTCCTTGTTAAACATCAGTCAGTCTCAGCACTGTACTTCTGGGGAGAAAACGTTACTCCCCTTTGCCTTTTTGACCTTTTCTTTCTGTATTTTTCAGTAGTCCATCACATAACTGGACAACACATGAAAGGCTCTCCAACTTACTCATCCATCATTTTGTCAGTGTACTGGGAAAAAAAAAAATAAAGAAAAAAAATCCTCGGTACACTGTGTAAATGCATTCTGTTCCTGTACTGCAGGTTGTTCAGCCATTCTCATAAACACGGCATTTCTGTAATCCCATGGCAGAAACAATTCATTCCAGGCGATATAGCAAATAATTTGCCTCTACGAGGTGAAAATTCAGTGAAGATGTGAATATTGGTCGTTCAATCTACGTGATAATACCTGGGGTCTGACTGTTCTGTGCAGCCCTTAATGGGACATCCTCAGCTACAGGAAACGGAGGTGAACATCCATGCAGGGAGCTGAGCATTGTATGCTCTGAACAGCAAGTCTGTTTAATTACTACGGGAAAATATTTTCAATTTCAAAAACTGGAACCAAAAATCGAATCCTCTACTTCCATTTTTCCTGTGCCACAAAATACAACAGTCTTGTATTTTGGATTTTTTTTCTTAAAGTTCAGTGCTTAGTGTCCTACTTGCAGGCCTATGGCTGAAGAGGTAAAAATAACATATAATTCCAGCTTTTGCCTCTTTTTCTGTGTCTAATGTTTGCCCTCTGGTCAGTAATGTCCTGGAACAGTACCATAGAAATAGAATAATTTGACATCCATTTAGGTCTTCGTATTGGACTGACAAGCTGATGTGCCTGCAGGCTTGCCTACAAAGGAAGGCATTTGTATCATGCTGCAATGAGCATTTGGGCTGTTGGGGGTATGCTGTAGGTCCTGGGCAGCAGGAGAAAGACGGACCTCTAAAATCACTTAGGATCTTTCTGGATGCTGTAACTTTTACAGACCATGAAGGTAGGTAAGCGCGGGAGCCTTGGAGATGTTTCAGAGCCCGAACAATGTGATTTAGCTACCCTGCTTTGAGCAAGGGATTGGGCTGCGATTTTAGGATTAGTGTTCAGTAACTCAAAAGGTATTTAAAAATTTGTAGGAGTAATTAATTTCTCGACACAGAATTATGCATTTGTTATCTTTTAATAGATTTAGTGTATTCGTAGAAATTGATTGTCTAAGTGAGTTAGAGGAAATTAAGAGCTTACTCCTTGTTAAATGCCAACAAAGATACATAATTCACTTTGTATGTAGCTAGGGGAAATGCAAGCCATTTAATTCAGAACCTTGCATAAGATTCACTAAAGGCTAGGGAAGAGTCTTCAGAAGCAACAGTAGAAGAGAATAGGTGTAAAATGTCGGAGTGTAGTCTGAGCCCAAGCTAACTACCAGTCCCTCTTCTGACATCTTGACTACTTTGAGAATAACGAATGGCTCCACATTATTAACAGCAATTTTATACTAATAACTTTGCCTGATGTGTGCAGTTGACCATAGCCTACATCATTTTCATCTTTAAAATCTTAGTAGCTTTGCCAGACGTTTGAATCATACTTTGTTACGTTTTAGGGAGTAGCTAGATTTCTGTGGTCATCTGCCAGATGTGTGTGTGGTTCCATCTAATTTCTTTTCTTACAACTAAACTGATTAAGTTTCATCTCTGGATTCCTGTTTAATGTGGCTTACTGAAAAGCTTCTTTGGGCTTCAGATATGTTCTTCAGATAACTGCTGTGGGGAAAGGTCATGCACATTGAAACTATTCCTCTCTTCATCAAGTAAACAGTGAAACTGGAAATTATCTTAAATAAGATAACCTGTAAGTATTTTGTAAAGCAACTTATTGGCTTCAATGTCTAAAATCTTCTCATTTTTGTGTGTAACTTAAAGCAGTTTCAGAGGCTCAACAAGGAAAATCAATCTGCTGCTTGTTGACTAGTATAACTAAATCATACGGCACTTGTTTTATATGCAGAAAAGCTTTAATTGACAATTCCAAACCCTGGAAAATAAGTATCATATTTTTGTGATTTTCAGTGTAACTGACCAAGAATCAGAACTATTGCTGAATGTAAAGCATTATAGTAGAGCCAAAACAGGCCCAAACTCATCTGTTCTATTTTCTTAAATCTGTTCTTTGTTCCTCATTCTGCACTTCAGCCTTCACTTTCCACGAATGAATTGATAAATATTTGTACACATAAATATCCTGTGTATGTTTCATAATCATCCATCCTCTCCTCTTATCCATATTCTCAATTATTTCAGTATCTGCTCCAAATATATTCCCCTTTAAATTGCTAGAACTGTTTCTCAGCTCTTTCACACCTTCTCGGTATCTATTTTGTAATAGAAACCATTGAAATGATGATGATTAGTATCAAACCATTGCTAGCCACTACATTCTAAGAAGAAAAGTTCATTAAAGTATAATTAAGGTGGAAAAGACACACCAGTACGTAAGGGAGGACTTGCAGAAATGTTGTAATCATCTAACTCAACACATGATAAATTCAGCAAGTATGGAAATACACGGTTACATTTGAAGATATTAATGAGATAGAGTTGTAGAAATGCTTTTTACCATCACATAGACAACATTGTGCTTATGTGTAGCAGAATATGGTGACTGACCAACGTTTCAGGATGTATGGTCCCAAGCTAGATTAAAATAACTTGTCTTATTTTTTTTTAAACGTGTTGCAAGAGGGCAGATTTAGGTTTATTTAAAATATATATATATATATATATATATATGTATATAAATGTAGTTAATTTGCTTTGCTTTCTTCTGGCTTTAAATGTAACTCATGCTTCGCAATACTTTGTTTAGGAATAACTTGGGAACGCTGGCTGGGGTAGATAATTGTCAGGGAAAATTTGTCATACGTGTCTGGTCTCCTCCGTTTCACTGACTTACTCTAATCATTCCCCAGCGCAGTAATTAGTTGCAGAGTGAACATGTTCATTGGCTAACTCTTCTACAGTGGCTCTGTTTTAACATATGAGTAAGGTCAATAGCTCAGGTATAAGTGCAGCAAAATAATTAATGACTGCTAATTAATTTATTATTATGACTTAATTTCTTCGAGTACATTTGTGTAAAATTTCAGTTAATTATAACTGTAAAATGAAGAAAGTTCAGATGGGGGAAAAGCTTGTCAAAAGTCCATTTTAATTCTAGCTAATTTATTGAATCATTAGTAAATTATCTTAAAATTCATTTTGTATTTTGGCAAGTGTTCTAGGTTTGGCAGAGAGGAAAACGATGGTGTGGGGGTGGGTTTTTTTTGTTTTGTTTTGTTTTTTTGTTTTTTTTTGGGTGGGGGAGGAACACAAAGGTCTGAACGATGACTTGAAGAATAAAACAGAATTTGATCATAACTGGAACTGCTGCATTGTTACTTGAGAAGCATGTGTTTAATACGTTTTATTTACCATTTTTAACATTTTAGTATATGTTAAAGTCATAAAGTGGCATATTTTTGCTTAGCCATCTTTTTAAATACTTTTCTAATATTTTTGTTTCCTTTTTAGAATATTTTTACTTTCAGCATTAGAAATAGTAGCTTGTTATATACAAGCTAGGTTCTGGCTTAAGTATCGCATGCAATTAAGATTGCATTCTGACTTTACCCTTTTAGATGCAAAAAAAAACCACAACATGAAAACTCTGTTCTAGAAGGAAAAAAAAAGCATATATAGAGTGTGGTTAGCAATCTGTCAGACCCAACAAATACTAAGTTGGAAACTTTCAAGTGAGAAGTATAATGCAGATACATACGTTATTTTCTCTTTTGTTTTATGGGTATTTGCTGTTTGTCTAATCGTTTTCTTTTTCTTTTCTACAGTCAATCAAGAAGAGTTCATTGCTATTATGACTGGCGACATTTAACATCAGAAAAGAAGAAATGAATTCATCGCAAAAGGGAGGAATTACTGACATCTGCCATTCCAATATTTTGAACTTTGTTTCTGTAGAGTCACGTAGAAGATTACTTTCCTCGCCGATAAAAATAACACAGGTTTTGTATGCTGATACTTCAGTACTTTGTGTCATTAAATGTTGTGACTCAAATAACTGATATAGCATGTTAGAAGAAGTAAAGCTACATTTCAGAATGTTTGAGTACTCATTTGTAAAATAGCTTTGTATAAGATTTCTAAATTATATCGTATTACAAGAGCCTTTTGAAGTTGACTTTGTGTTATGATTAGCTATGGCCTTAGTTTTGATACATAAGGTTTGACAAGCTTCCATTTTAATAAAATATTCTTTACTATTGCTACCTGAAAGTCTTGTTTTTGTTTTATTTGTGCTGGACGATAATTTAAAATCCTTCAAAGAAAACGTGTTTTTTTGTGTGTGTGTGTTTGTTTTTTTCCATTTATTTTCTGTTCGAGATGAATGCTAACATTAAATGAGCAATCATTTCCACCTGTATGATGGCAGAGGGCATGCAGCTATGCATGGTGATAAACGCTATACCAAAAATGTGTGTAAGTCATGCAGATGACAACCTGTTTTTCAGTATCTACACCTCTGATACCTGTGGAAAGAGTGGCAAGTGTTTATGATGAGTAGATGCTCCTTCTGCAGAATCTAGTTGGGACAAAAGCATTTTAGGGAATGAATTTTTCAAGTAGTTAGAAAGACTGGGTGTATTTCAAGCTTACCAGTCTTCCAGATCGATTTATCAGATTGATATTCTGCATTTTCTGCTTGTTGGTTGTAGTTTTTGCCTCTTAGATTTCAAATCTCTTTATATATCACAAATTTGCTTGTCTTGCATAATCCTGTTACTAGAAGAAAAATCTCTTTTAACTCAATAATCCTGGGTTTATCAGCAAGTGTGCCCTGCACAAACATGCGGGGCTTGCACTTTACTGGAGACAGAGGTTACAGTCACCAAAATTAATAGACTTTTTTTCTATTATATTTGTGTGTGTTACAAAATTCTTATGTATGAAATACTGTGTTGTTCTCTATTAAAACAACAATATCAACACAGCCACACAGAAAGTTACAACACTTCAACCTCACAGGCAGTGGTTCGGGATCACTGATCAAATAATATGAATAGACACCTCGTCTGGGGCCGAAGACCATCAGCTGGGATTTCCATGCTGTGTTGTTCTTAGAGAGGTCTTCAAAGCAGACTTGTCTATGAAGGGACATTCCTTTTGTTTAGATATTTTCATTTTGAGCATAGCGAAGTGAATTACGAAAATGTAGTCGGGGAAAAAAAATGGTAGGGATAAAATGGACAGGAGATTAGTAGGAGTGCAGGAGTATGGGGCTGATATTCACCAGGAAATTACAGTCATCTTCATGTTCAGTTAATGTCTCAGTCTTAAAGTTTGAGTAAAACCTCCTCTGCAGTATATTAGAAATTGGTTTGTGTAAGCAGGTTCTTGCTCAAGTAGTAAACAGCAGGAAATATTTTCAGGATGAAGATGTGTTTGGGGGGGGGGGGGAACTGCTACATATAGTGTGGACATACTTTTATATAGATTTCATTTTCAATTTTTTTTTATATAGATTTTCAATTTCAAAAAAGGACAGGGTAAAAATGAGCTGAAGGATTTTACCGTAGAATAGAAAGTCTTGCTTGGGAGTAAGTACTACAAACCTCTTCTAACCTCAGTTAACATGCTTTGGAATACAATAGCAAAACCAACAAAACAAAACCCTATAACTTCTTTAAAACAAACAAACCTACCATTTAAAAATAAAAAGGCAAAACGAGAAACAACCTTTAACCAATATTTTGCAGTCTTAGCAGGTTTGTTTGAGAAGGGAAATATTCAAGGGCAGAAATTTGATGTTTGGGAATGAACTACTCTTAACTATTTGCTAGGAACAATACAAATACTGTGTTCTTCAGTACTTCCTGGCTTTGCTTTTAGCTTATATAAACAATTTTAGGGACATTTTTATTTTCAGCAGACAGTGAAAGAGATAGAAAACTTAAAATGGTCCCTCAGCAGTCATCAAAAAACAATTCCTCACTAAGCATCGTACCCTTATTTTGAATGCTCCAGTTTTCTAACACTCCACTGTGGCTGTTAAATGACTTTTGGATGGTTTTTATGGGGATATTACTGCTCTGTTCCTCAGAAGATGGCTGATAATTACTTCTTGATAGGTATTGCTTTTGGTTTGTAACCGGTTCAGTAAGATGCACTTTTTCTCTTCTGGATTGAGGCCTTATCCCTAGCTTTTTGCAAGATGCTTTTAAATCTTTGATCTTTACTACAGTGGTATGTGGCAGCACCTGTAATGGGCAAGGTAACAACAACAGTGCCATGCTCTGAAAGCCCAGGACAGTGAACTGGAGACCTGCAACCTCAGGTCACTGGAGAGGCGCAGAAGGAAGTGAAAAGAACCAAGGAAAATTTCAGCGTAGTATTTAGAGATACTGTCTCAATGTTTGGCCTTGCCTTTCCTCTGTGTTTCGCTGCTTGGAATATTTTTATATTCCAAAGTCACACTTGTTTGGTGCTGCTGACAACAGAGCTAGTGTTCCTTGCTGTTTTCTATGACATGGGTGTTGCAATTGCTGTTGGCTTTTCTTGATATTCAGTGACCAACAGTATTGTTTCAGGTTGGAGTCCACAGCTTGGTCAGGGCTAAGCCCTGAATTTAAGACTGTTTAATACATCTGTTTTGTGGAACTCACACCTACCCTTGTCCTTCCTGGGAGTTTTTGGTGTATGTATAATGGGAGAGTTTCCACGGCATGGTTAAGCCGTCAAAAGTCAGATAATGCCAATGTTCAGGTACATATGTAGGAGAAATTGCAGCCAAGGTGGAGGGCCTGTGGGCCCATGCTGGCATCTTTGTCCCTGGGCATAGTTCGTGGGGAGCTTTTGCTCTGCGACTGCAGCCCAGGAAGGCATTTAACTTGAGATGGACATTGTAGTGGCTGTGTGTGGCTGTGGTGTGAAGCTGTGTGGACAAATCCTTCCATTTTTAACCTTTTGTCTTCAGTTTCTCAGGGTATGTGTGGTTCTGGGATGTCACAGCTTGCTAAACTGTGAAAGGTGGCAGAGGCTTTTATCACAAATTACAGAAGAGAGGCTAAAGATGGTTATACTAATCGAGTTACTCCAGTGAAAGGTTTTACTCCACCTAGATTGCTCGTAGCTGCTCATAACCACTCACATTGTTGGAGGTTTCTGTGTACCCAGGTCTGATGGAGGCACTGCTCACATACCCAGTCCCTTTTAATTTTGCACACACGTGTCAAGTTGGGCTCTGCTGTTAATTAAGCAACGGTTGTGAATGCAGCTTGCCTTGCTGCACGCGCAGCCCCATCTGAAGTGAGAGCCGTGTTTTTCTTTGACGTGCTCAATTAGGTCAAGAGGTTACAGAAGATGGTGCCTGGCACCAGCAAAACTTTTGTGGAAGTCATTTTCTGTAGCATTCTTGCAGAGAGATAATTGCCACTGAAGTGAGTCCACAGGGATGCTGAGAGTGTTTTCATCATAGAGTAAGAAAAGAGAAGTGATTCCACAGCAGTAAGAGGTCAATGTTTGGGGCCCTTCTCCCTTCCCTGAGCTACACAGAGGGAAAATCTGTGCAAATCCACACGGGCAGTCCCACTGATCAGAAGGAAGCCAGAAATACCATAAACATCTAGAGATCTGCAAGTATCTTACTCTTATGGTAGCACAAGTGGTTCACCTGCTGTAAAACTGTTGCTAAGCAAACCGAATGTGTTGGCAATTACCAGCCGTCAGAAGTGATAGCTCTCAATATATAATAAGTGGAAACTCTCCATATGTAGGTCTTTTTTTGAAATGCCGCATGAATGTTGGCCAGTGGAGGTTGTATTTGTCACATATGCCCTTACTCATTTGAAAACTGTTTTCGCTTTAAAATGAATACTTAAAGGGACTCTAAACAAGTAAAGAGATATTAAAAAGTAATTCCTTCAGACGTTCCTCTTACAGGAATATGGAAAGGACTTGGCAGGAAATGGCTTCTTTATTAATAATTATTAGTAGAGACCGGTTTCCAGCTAGGTAGTACCTGGAATGTTTTTCAGAAAATGTTCTAACATTTGGATAAACATCGTTTATTGCAAAGGTTAATTACAAATGCATTATTTTAATGTTAACTATGTAAAGTTCTAAAAGGGCTTTTCCATATTTCTGATTGTTTCTGAGGGAGTGACCTTGAAATTTAACAATAAAACACGCTTTATTGGTCATGAATAGAATGCGGACGTTTTGTGTTGGCAGAAACTTGGAGGATTTACACCAGATTCTGCAACCTGCTTTTACTTGGATGGTTGTCTCAGGTGTTGGAAGGAGTGCGTCCCAGCCTGCTCCAGGGGGCAGAGGAGGTGCAACGCAGCATCTGTCCCCGTTGTAAATTAAAATTTAGGGTAAGAAAGAACTGTCTTAGAAAACAGCTACCCGTTGAAAAAGGAGCTGCACAAGCTCATATAATAAACAGATCTATTTCACCCAGTTATGATGGAAAATGAAAGAAACAATCCCTGGGGCTCTCTTGTTTATTGAAAGACAGAGCTACAATAATACAGGTTAAAACTGTATAGTAATGTGCTGCATCAAGGAATGGAAAAAGGAAATATCTATACGGCACTTGTGATTGCTGTGTATAAAAACAAACCACAGGCAAACACACAAAGTACAATGCAATCAGTAAAAAATGCTAGTGAGTGTAACTCACACTATAGACCTCCCTTAAAAAGCCATTTGGAAACAAAGATGAAAATGTCTGAGGGCTTAAAGAATACAGTTGGCAGCCCACCTTCTTCAGGGCTCCTTAGTGCTGAGGTGTAATGCTGCTCAAAATGTAGCTGTCGGAAGGAGCATTAAACAAGTCTCCACTGGAAGTCAGATAATTCCCCGCTACTTTTAAAAGAGCAAAACACAACTCCCACTGTCATAGCTGAGGTTTCGGCGGCTAATAAAATAGGTACTGATGTCTGGAGCTATGCGAGTGAACTAATTATGTCTGTTTATAATGGCTGCCACGTTTATAAAAAAACAGTCTCAGTGCTAACAACATCTAATTCATTACTTTGTGAAACGCTCTGAATATCGTGGCTTGGAACAGTGTTATTGTGACTCATTTTTGTAAAAAGGTAATGTGTGTTGTCTTTCCCACACAGCTCTTCCCGACAAATTGATTGCATCCTTGCCAGGGCAACATTAATGGCAAAATCGATTTATATGTGTTTTTTTCACATCTAGGTGCTTACGAGGTGGAGTTTCTGTGCCATGTTAGTGATGTACCAGGAATAATTTTGACTTGATTGCTTAGTGAAGGACCTCAACAGACGTATATTTCATTTCCGCTGTGCTTAATGTGTTCAGAAGCTTGCACAAAAGTTAGCCACCCTTTTCGTGCTCACACTTCTACAAGCTTCTGCTTGAAACCTGGTAGGTTGCACGGGTAAGAGGAAATCTAAAAGGACAAATTTTATCAATTAGGTCTTTACCCACTAGGGGGACCCATTGTTATGACTAAAAAGTGGAATCTGAAGTTACTGAGACAAGAAGGGAATAACCAAATGCCAGGTTGGATTTTTATAGCAGAAATCTTTTCGCTCCGTGTGTACGCACACCTTGGAAACCCGTGTGCCTATTCCACCTGTATAATAGAAGTAGCCAACTAATATGCAACTTCTGCACAGTAGACTTAAAACCAGCATTTTGCACGTGCAGAGCGCTCACATCTCTCTGCTGGCTAACCGTGCACTGTAATTTTGCAATAAAAAGAGACAGAAAATAGATTAATTGCTCATGATACCCAGGCTTGACTAAGAAAATGTGTATTTGTTCAAAGATGTGCTCGTTGCTCTGTTTTCTTTCTGTGGAGGGGGGAATAAAACTATTCTTTCTCTCTCCTGACAACTGAATAGCAGTCCCGTGTCCTGTTTCCTGCTGCAGGCATGCAGCCTTCTCCTCCATGGCCTTTGCGCCGCTGCACTTTGCTGCTCAAAACCATCCCTGGTGCCTGCCCAGCATGCTGCAGTGCCTTCCTCCCGCTCTCCTCAGCATGCAGCACCTCCTGCTGCCAGCCTCCTCTCCCTCTCCTCCGGATCCGTCCCCTGCCCTGCACCACCCTCAGCATCCCTTTGAGCTTTCGCAGACGTCTCAAGGCTCATCTCGTGTAGCGCTGACCCAGCCCCATCACAACTCTCGTTTCTCTCAGAGCACGCTGCCTTGCTGCGGTAAATCAGGTGGGAACAGGCTGAAAAAACAAACAGCGATGGAGATTTTGGCACATGGTGTTTGTTTATTTATTTATTTATTTTCCTGAATCAATGGTGATTTCATCCCGGTGTTATGATTATGCAGCTTCTCCCGTGCCCGCTTCTGGGTCCTCTGATTCTGGCTGCTCTCTTGAGTCAGGATGCATGTGGCACCCAAGCTTCAAAAGGCTGGGACAGCGTGTGTCCAGGCTGCGCCACAACAAAAAGCCGTGGACCTTATTTCCTACTGCCTAGGCTGATATCATTTTAATGCTGTTTCTAAAGCTTCTAGAAACCATACTTTTTTTTTTTTTTTTTTTTTTTTTTTTTTCTGAGCAAGGCTACAAAGTTTTCTTAGTTCTTGTTATTTCACACATTTAATATTTTAAATACTCCTCACAGATTTGAGGGAAACACCATGTTTTCAATTAAAGAGTATTTTTACGTAAATACGCTTAAATGGGTGGAAATTTATCTTGATTTTGCACTCAAGTAAAACGTTCTCCCCCAGCGTAAAGAACTGGTGACCGACTGTGTTATCTGACTATTCAAAACCTATTCCAGCGAACTGCACATCGGATCCCTTTCAATGCCCCTTTCTGATGCGCCGTGTTGAGATGAAATACTCAGATCGCATGCGGTAAGCAATGGGTCTGCAGCTCCCTTCCACGGCCAGCTGCAGGAGCTGGGCACCTCATCCCC
Source organism: Oxyura jamaicensis (assembly GCF_011077185.1). Lineage (NCBI taxonomy): Eukaryota > Metazoa > Chordata > Aves > Anseriformes > Anatidae > Oxyura > Oxyura jamaicensis. The sequence continues at coordinate 79,244,559 of NC_048926.1, read as the reverse complement.
CAGGGTCCTGGCCCTTATGCGTAAGAGGCTCTGAAATCCCTCTGCTGTCATTGGAAAATAAGTGCCCCCCCCCCCCCCCCGGCCCCGAGGTGACTCAGCTCCTAAATCACGTCGGTGTTTTTGCAGTCATTACCTGCATCCTGCACAGGAGTTTTGATACTCTGCGTGTGGCAGACTTCCAAGTATTTTTTACTTTACTCTTTATTTATTATTCATGTGAATTTAAGCAGGGGATGAAAACAATTAAACTGCAGGTGTTTTTGTGAGGCTGCGGTGTGGCTGAAATAAAAATGTGCATCTGCTTCTCTGTTGGTACCAAGGTGCTAGGCAGCAATGAACCCAGCGTGGGCGGCTCTGTGCTAGCCGTTGTGCCTCCAGCACTCCCCAGTAGCACCGGCTACAGGTTTCAACATGACCCAGCAGATTTGGGGGAACCGTGGTTCCCACCCGGGGCCGTGGGGTTGGGTCATTGCAAGCACACTCTGTGCGATGCGCTTCCCACCTAAGGTGTTGCTACCTGGTTCTGCGAGCAGCGTGCTGTCACAACACCCTGTTGAAGGACAGAAGCTTCCTAAGATTACCTGTCCTAGGGCTCTTCCTGACCACCGCCCAAGTAACCCCCGTGCTGGCATTTTCTGGCTTGTGTTAAAGACTTAACCACGCCATGGAAATGGACAGGCAGGTGTTGCACTGAGTAAAGAAATCAAATGTCCAGCATCAAGCACTGGCTCCTGGAAATCCTGCTGTGAGGCAGCACACCCTGCTGAAGACAGACACCCTGAAGTCTGTTTCTTCCTGGCTGCTGTAGTTTGGAGCTCTTTGTGGGATGCTTTTGCAGGAAACATCAGGCAGTGAATTCACACGGCTGCACAGGGCACATCGAGCTCACGTTAGCATGCAAAGAAATGTGTTCATTCAGATTCTGTCCTAGGAAACAAGGACAACTTATGCAATCTCGTAGGAAATTACTGATTGTGGAAGCTTTTCAAGCTGCTGCGAAGGTCTGTGATCAGTAAGAATATGAGATATAAAAGAATAAATGAGCTATAATAAATACTGTAATAATACACTTGCCCCAGATTTTATTCTGTGCAAGCTAGTAGTACTTCATTCCTTACTACTTCTGATTGCTAAATGACCATCTAAAATGTGCAGGGGTAGGTATTTATATCAGATTTCATTTGAAATCATTGATGGTTTATTATTTATTTGTATTGGCAGATCTAAAAATTAAAATTATCTAAATGTACTGTTAACCTACTTTGATTGCAGCCTGTAAGATGTGTGCTTTAAAAAACCCAGGAACCTAGCGGCTGCTTCTGAGGCTGTTTTTCTTTTCAGCTTTGGAAAGAAGTATTTACATGAAAGGGTAATGATGCTAAAATTAATAAACTAAGGAATCTTTGCTCAGGAGGGACCAAAAGAAACTTGTGTGTTCTGAAATTGATTAAAATGCATTCTCTTTGGCTAGAACTGAGTTGGTGCCAGAAGAGTGGTCTCCAACTCTTGTGGAAGATTTATTTTGTTATTTATTTATTTATTTACTTTTCTTTTTTTCATAGCTTGCAAAATCTCTGTGTAAATAAACAACATACCATAAATCCAAACTAGCCAGGTCAACTGCACTGTTTACTCAGCCCAATGTGCACAATTAAAAACAAAACAAAACACAAACGAGTACAAACAAGAGTGTAATTACTGTGAGCTTTTACTGTTTTTAAACTCTTCTTGGTGTCTGACGCTTGGTATTTTCAGATGTATATTAATATGGCTCGAGGATCCCTCATTTAAATTACGGTAATCTTAACTGCATTCTGAAGTAAATACAAAGTTTCATAAACTGTGGAGTTACTTAAATATTGCTATTTTCCTTGAGCACCTGCTTTTCCTGCTCGTTAGAAGTAAGCTTTGTGAATACTGATTGCCGTCCTTACTTATCCCCAGAACTTGAGCCAGGAGCATATGATGGATTTCACTTCTTTGCTATATTTGCATTTTAAAATCTTACCTTAAGAAAGAAAAACAAATTTAAAGGGTGGAAATTCAGTGAAAGGCACCCAGAAAATCTACCGGGATCTACTAACTTGCCATTTCATCTAAATATAAAATATGCACAGCAGTTGTACAACTGTATGTTTATATGCAGCTCGGCATTTTTGACTGAAAAAGAGAGCTTTCTTAATATAGCCTAAAGTGTGATTTCGCTTGGAAAAGTGAATCTGTAAACTTAGCATCATGTTTATTGTCTTAATGACTTTTCAAATTCCAGACTTGATTTGTACACTGGCGCAGCAGCTTGTTTATCCTAACTGCAAGCTCAGTCTGAGGTCAACAAGTCTAGCGGCGTTCGAGGGCCCACAATTAATGCAATAGTTCATCTGTGGGAACGGTTACGCAATTTAACATCTTATCATGTCACCACATCAATCCATGGTTGCGGTACGCTGGCCTATAAAAATGCTGCTGTCCTTCTCCAAGTCTCTCCACCCAGTATTGTGTTTTCCTGTCCTCCTCCCTTCTGCTTTCCGCACAAAAGGGAGTTCACTGAAATGCCTGGTTTGCCCCCAAAGTGCTAACCTTTGAAAGAAAGAGTGGGAAAGCAGCAACTCTCCTACAGAGACAGGCCGAGGGAGCTGGGGCTGTTCAGCCTGGAGAGGAGAAGGCTCCAGGAGACCTCACAGCGGCCTGACAGCGCCTAAGGGGGGCTGCAGGAAAGCTGGGGAGGGACTCTGTGTCAGGGGGTGTAGGGATAGGGCAAGGGGAAATGGCTTTAAACTAAAAGATGGGAGATTTAGATTAGGTGTGAGGAGGAAATTCTTCCCTCGGAGGGTGGTGAGGCCCAGGCCCAGGCTGCCCCGAGGAGCTGTGGCTGCCCCATCCCTGGCAGTGCCCAAGGCCAGGCTGGATGGGGCTGGGGGCAGCCTGGGCTGGTGGGAGGTGTCCCTGCCCATGGCAGGGGGTGGCACCGGGTGGGCTTTAAGGTCCCTTCCAACCCAAACCATTCTGTGATTCTCTAAAGGAAGTACTTTTTTGTTCTCTTTCAAACCTGATGTAAGGCTGCGTTAAATTCATTCAATATGAGCAACGTCTTACCCCAAGGAGCTCCCCTACTGCCATTGGCTTCTCTTATCTCAATCTTCAGCTGAATTTGAGCCGTCACAGCCCAGTCCCTGCAAAAGTGCAGGCTGATGTTAACTGGAGGTGTGTGTTTGCTTGGTACCTCAGAAAACACTGGCCTACTTTGTTGGGAAGTGCCTTCACCAGGTATGGAGAAGTTATCTCTGCATTGCCTGTCTGTTGCCACTCTGAGGACACGCGCAAGTTACTGTGTTTATTGATGATGTTACCACGTAGTGGATTATTACACCGAACTTCTGCTGCCGGTGAACATGATCAAAAATAGCCTAATCAGGCCATGTGAAGGGGAAGGTGCCCTGCAGCCCCGGCAGCGTGTAACCCACGGTGGTTCACTTTAGAGTGCCATAGATGCTCGAGCGTTGGCTCTCTGCCACTGCAATCTTAGCTAGGACAGAAATGCTTTATTTATTTATTTATTTAATAAGCAGTGCATTCTGAATGATATGACAGGATGCAGCTTCAGCATGGTGTAATGAGATCATTTGGTTCCAGCTAATAGAAATTAAGTATCGGTTATACTGCAGAATAACTCCGTGGAAGTCCTACCTAAAATGTACACAAATCCAGCAAAGTTTGCTTGTATTAGTGTGGATTATTATTATTCTTTTTTTATATACCTTTCTTTCAGAGTGCTGAAAAATCTGAAGAGAAGAGAAATTAAGTTGTTACTGAAAAACCAAACAGGCTGCCATCTCTTTTTATTTTCTGGGCTAAAGTCCAATTTTGCACAGCAGTTGCAAAGAAAAAGCAAACGCATCACTAGATTCAGCGAGAAATATTGTAACAGTATGTAATCTCTGTCAAGATAAAATTGCTTTGTGATTTACATTACAATAAATCCTGACCTTTAAGTGCTGCAGACTAAGCTAATCTGTGAAGTACTTTATTCTATCGCTGAATCAGTGTGTGAAGCTGAAGCAAAGCGACTATATTCGTCCCACTGTGGTGTTGCTGAAGAGTATGTATGAAAGCAGATTATGGTGCTCCACTCCACGTGCATGACAACAGTGGTGTAATCGGAATATGTAGCCAATTTCTCCACTGTGGATTACTTCGTGGAGTTACTTTGATGCTGCTGTACAAAGTATAAACTAATATTTTTAGTATCATATCTAAATTGACGTAAATCACAACATAAAGTTTAAAAATACAGGCTGCTCTTCCAATGTGAATTTGCTAATAGCTCATTCCCTCCTCCTCTTGCTCCCCTCTTTATTGATTTTATATCATTATTAATATTTATTGTATTCCATTCCATCCCATTCCATTCCATTCAATTCCATTATATATTATTATTATTGTTATTATTATTATTATTACTATTATATGATGCCTTACATATCATCTTAGATATTTCAGCCTCAGTTTAAATGCTGTGGACTTGGCCTCTTGAAGTCTGGCTTAGAGCACTGTTTGGGTGTAGCCTGTTATAGTTGTCGCCTTTGGCACTCAACTCCGTGTTCTGTTGTTCTATTTGCTGAAAAAAAAAAATAATCCCTAGAATGAATATTTCAGGGATTCTTTAATTATGCATTTACCCAATGGTCCTTACCAGAAAACACATAATATTCACCAGATTGAGTAAGTAGGTAATCAAGCAGTTATTAAAACAGGAATTCTTGACACAATAGCCCATAACACAGCAGTTAAGTTTATTGCGTCATGGTCTAAACACTTGGAACACTTTTAGCCTATGTATTTATGTATGCACTTAGAGGCACTCTTATTATGAAGCACTTAGGTCTACGGAGCCAATCAGATCTGCAGAGCAGGAACATATTATAAACTCCGTAATTTTGCTTAGGGAGCACCGCATGCTGTGGAGCTAACTGCTCTTTAAAGCTTTTAACATTACTGCAGGACCACCTCGCTTTGACGTTCGCTGGAAAGTTGGGAAGAACCACAGATGGTGGAAAGGGTCTTTCAGGGTCTTTCTCAGGTCTTTGTCTCACACTAGTTTTATTTTTACTAATTTAATTCTACGTAGTGTTCTGTGGCCACCTATATTTTCTGACATATGACAATGTATCTCATTTATCGTGGAACTAGCCTTCCATTTATCTGTATGGCATTCCTTGCACCTCTAGAACTGTATGCAAGTATATATACAATACACTGATTGCACATACACATCACATACTCTGTGACACACACACACATATTTATAAATATGCACATATACCTTTTGTTTTCTGTTGTTTCTGATTGTATATAAATATGCACATACACACAAAAACCCAACAACATTACTCAAGCCTGTTTGGATCCAGTGCCGTGGGACAAGTCAGGAAGGAAGAACGGAGGCTGATCTCAAACAGATGCTGGAAACAAAGATGGGCACTGATGTGCGGTGTTACAGAGAGGGAGGAAAAGTTACATGACTTCAGGAAAAGGAAGAAGCAGGGTCATGAGAGAAAGAGCTGTAAGAGCAAAATATTCTATGTGATAATAACTGTGATGATGGGAAATGTAAGGTTTTCAGTTTCACCTAAATGTATGTGAAATATCTTTTAAATATTTTAGTCTTCTCTTATTGATGAGTCTTTTAGATTATGGCAGAATCTCTTTGGGAAACTAGAGGGAAAGAGGGGAGGCATTAGAAAAAATTGGGGGAGGGGATGTTAAAATATTTGACATTTTGTTTTGAAGAAATCTTGTCATTTCAACTTTTTTTTTTTTTTTTTTTTTTTTTTTTTTTTTTTTTCTTTGCAAACCTGCATTTAAAAAAATTCTTAGAGGCAGGTCAGGAAGCCCCTGTTCCTCCCCGCTGGTGTCTGGGAGCAGACAGCCAGGCACAGAAGCTGAAGACACTTGAGCATGGTTTGGCTGGCGGGTGTATGTGATGTACAGCACACCTGCCGTAGTCAGCAGAGTCCAGAACAGAGTTCACTGAGGACTTTCTGGTTTATTTATTTATTTTTAAGGCAGTGTTTTTACAACAGAACCACTTTCTGAAAATGGTCTGTTTCAGTTTCATTTTTGTTAAGAAACGCTTTTGACAGAAAGTTTTGAAACTGTTATATGCTTTTTGACACTTTGACATTTTATTTTTAATTAAAAAATCTCCCTTCGGTAATCCATGCAAGCCCTTTACAGTATAAAAAATGCCTATACTAAAGTGGAATTTTTATAAACTTTCAAAAAGGGGAAAACTGGAGAAATTTCTCATATTTCAACAGTTGACTTGTTTGTTTTGTTACTTTTGTTCTTGCCTGTGAGGGTTTCCGCTGAGATTTCACGTTTGACTGCCAGATCGTTAGGGATACCATTACCTTGAGTGACTATCCCTGATAGCATCCACCTCTGACAATGCCAGGGTTACATTTATACTAATGAACGTGTCAAAGAGCGATACCGGAGCACTAACAGATGCTTTAGACATATTGTTCATCTCCCACCATTCTGATATGCCGTTCTGGATGATACTCACAAAAAGAAAAAAGAAAGAAAGAAGAAAAAAAAAAAGGAAAATAAAATTAGACCTTGTTATATCATTTCAGTAGGTTCAGGCTGAACAGCTAATGGCAACTGCTGGTGGCTGAGGGAGTCTTTCAATAAATACAGTGCTGTGACAGCCTGAGGCATCAGTCCATGTAGACTTCATAGGGTGTTTTTCTGGCATTAGACTGAACCTCTGCATCAGCCTGTGTGCTGCTGAGCTCTGCCACCACGGTGTGGGTCATGGTAGGCTGCCTGCTGACCCGGAGAGGTCAGGAGGAGGAGGTGATGGTGGTTCTCCAAGCGTGAGACCAGGAGGCTGCGGAAGGAGAGAAGGGAGGCATGGCTGTCTCATGCTTCCTCAGCAAGGTAGAGTTTTTGGGAAATCCCTCTTTTCTTGACTGCAAACTCATCTGGGGAGGTTCCATGGGAAGGAGACAGAAGATGAAGGGTGTTGTGCTGAGAAGATCTACCGTGTGTACCCATATGTTTTCCCAGTTGTTGTTCATTTCTCTGAATATCACTGATCCCCAGTGAAGCCTGCCCGTACCGCTGTGTGCCAGTTTGGTGCACTGGCTTCTGTTCTGGGAGCAGGTGAGGCAGGGTTGGGTTACAGGTCTGCTGTTTTGGGGTTTATCCTCAAGGTGAGCAGATTAAACGAGCAGAATGAGGCCAGAAACCCCAAGCACAAATGCTACCTTTTTCAGACCCCAAATGTTTGATAGCTTGTTTCCAAGACAAGCTTTTTAGCCAGATTCTGTCACGGGCACCTTCTCTTAACCTTGTTTTCCTAAACAAAATACACATCTTCATGTGAAACAAGTCAACAAAAAAAGGTTTTTCAAAATAATATGTCAGTGCCTCTCTGGGCAAGCGGTTGTTCCTGTCCATTTACACAATGGTTTTACAGTGCTGTTGTCTGTAGGGACAACAGCAGTTTGTCCTGAGATGTTCCATGTACTTCCATTCAACATGATCTTAAATATTTTATCAGGGCTTAAAATACAGGACTCTCTATCCACTTACTTAAAGTTAGATTTTTTTTCCCCCTTTCTGTTCATTTATGGTTGTCACTCTGTTGCACAGCAGCTTTATTGCTTATACGTTTCCGAATGTATGTATATATTTTTGTTTGTTTTTTCAAGCAAACAAAGAGCCAGAAAGGCAAACACTGCGATTGTTTTCTCGCTGTATTTCGGATCTCAGCTCACCACCACGGCTGGCTAGCAGCAGCGTACTGCACGCACGTCGCGCCGCCTGCTTCCTGCCCAACACGGAGCACTTCATGTGGGCGCAACCCCCAGGCATGGCCGATTCCTTTTTCAGAACATCCCTATATAAAGACAGCGCCGGTGTGGGACAGAGGTGCTTTAAATCTCTCTCTGAAGAGAGCAGCTCTGCATTTCTTCTGACCTCAGAGATCTGCTCGCAGAGGTTCAGCAAGCTGACACTGGAAGGAAAATGAGCAGGCCTTCTGCTCGCCTCCAGGGACGAAAGGAGATGTGTCCTCCACGTCTTGCTCGCTGGCTGTGGGCCTCCCTGTGCTCCCTAGGGGTTTGAGAGGGGCAAGCACTGGTGCTGGTGGCATGATTTTTGGGAACGCTGCCATTTGGCTTGGGCCACGGACGTGGCTTGGCCGGTGATTTTTCGCTTAGTGTGGGCGGCCTCCTCCACAGGCAGCATGACGCCGGCTTGCAGAAACAGGAGGGAGGATGAAGTGGAAATTAAGTCCCCGGCATGGTGGCAGACAGCCTTCCCCACCTCGGGGGTCTCCCACCACGGGCAGGGAGCTGCCTGCCGTGGCTGCTTCACCGGGGCCCTGGCAGACCTCCCTCACGCACATGGTGAAATGAGACCGTGGGTATTCACCTGCCCGAAAGTGCCGAGCTCTCCTGGTGGCTGCTCCTTCTCCCTCCCCACCTTCTATGCCTGAGCTCAGGATCTCCAAAGCCCCAGTGGTCACCCCAGCTGGCAGCAGGCCCCAGCTCCTCCACTCCGTTTGCTCCCACCTGCCCTGGCAGGGTGAGCAGGGAGCAAAACAGCCTGTTCTCACCCAAAACGTGCTCGGTGGCAGTGGAAAAGGTTTGTGTCATCTTGGGGTGGCTGCAGCACGTACTCCAGGGCTTTAACTTTTGCCGGTGTGCCTTTGGAAGACTGTCTTGCACAACGAGGTTCATAAAGGATGGTGTTTGCAGATTTTTTAATGAATTCCTCATGAAACTGTGCTTTCAAATTCTTGCTTTTTCCCCTTTGGTGCTTTACGCAGATGGTGATGATGGAATTTAAAGGTGGAGGTTTAAAGGTGGAAGTTTAGCACATACCGCTCTGTGGGGTGAAGTGAGGTGTGAATGTGGAGAATGGGGAGAGAGGGAAGGAAGAGTGTAAGTGGGACTGGCAGCTGGCTGGCCTGGCAGCCACAAACAGCTTCTGGCCTCCTCAAATGCTGCCTCAATCACAGCTGGTCTACGTGGACACCGAGCGTGTGTGTGACGCAAAGCCTGAGCCAACAGTTGTGGCATTGGCATGATCAGGACCTTCAAGCTGTTTGGAATCTTTGTCTGCATATGCCTTTCTTCTCCTTTATTGATAATGTGTGATTTTGCCCCGTTCCTTCATCCCATCTGTCATCTGGTCCTGCCGGTGGCACTGGTATGGAAGTGACAACCATGGTGGTTTCCCTCTTGCCATGGTGGCTGTGCCTTTGCTGTGCCTGCAGCACAGTGGGGAGGTGAGTAAACGTAGATGTTGTGTTTGGGTGGTGTGGCTCCCACCATCTCCTGAGGCAACAAACAAGCTGGTTACCTCCAGCCCAGCACCTTCGTCCCCATCCTGAAGCACAGGAGCTGGGTGCCAAGGCAGAAAGCCTCTGTCCAATTGCTCCAGGACCCCAAGCCTGCATGCTTATAGCAAAGTGGGAGCCTTGGGGCCTCTGAAGTGCCCTGCCATCCTTCCCCAGCCTCACGACATCACCCCTGTACCTAGTGAAAAGGTAATCTGCTCAACCTTTTTTTTTTTTTTTTTTTTTTTTTTTCCTGAGGATTGTCACAGTAAAAATAAGTCCTAGGCCACAGAAGGAGTCCGCTGCTGGAAGGAATGAGTCCTGCCGCCTTTGTGAATTATGTCAATGATCTTGTGATCTTGGTGGATTGGTGTGGACAGGACAAGAGTTTCTACTGCTGTGAGTACGAGGAAAAAAAAAAACACCCAACACCACCCCCAACCCTGTGCACGTTCAGAAAATGTATGGTGGATGCCTGTAAATTTTAAAAATAAAGTTAATATTCCTGGATAGATTACACACAGCTTGAAATAAACAAACATCCTCAACAGCAATTTAGATATAATTCTCTCTCTCTCTCTACCTCCCTTTTTTTTTTTTTTTTCTTCTTTTTTTAACTTAGATTTATACAGTAGTTACTGTAGAAAGACCAATAATGTTAAGAACAGTGGAAAAATATTTTTCATTAGGAAAAGACATACTGGAAATTTATTCCAACCCCGAACTCTGCGAACATGCTGGCAGTTAGTATAAAACAAAGCAAATACTCAGGTTGTGAAAAGTTGTTTTCTCTCTGTAACTTCCTGAATGTTGCCCTAACTGGATTTTCAGATTGGTTTCTGTGGTCTGCAGCTATGCACAGCAGAAGAAATTGCAGGCATCTCTTAAGCTGAAAGAGTATTTTTAGATGTTTTGTGGGCTGTGTATCAATTACTTTATAACATAGAGTTAGTAAGGAATGTATGAAATATATTTAGTGTCTTTTGAGAGTATTTTAAGAGCATTTGATTCTGACACATAGAATATAATTTACAGGGATGCAAGTTACATCATTATAAAATTATATATTGAGAAAACAACACCACCAAAAAAAAAAAGGGGAAGAAAATCCTTTGAACCCTGACTTGAGGTATCCACCCTTGAAAGGAGTGGAAGTTTTCACTAAAGAGTCTTTGCTTTCTATTCAAAGGAAGCTTTTAGAAGATTGTACAACCAGTGATTTTTCTGTAAATTATTGTTGTATCAGTGGTTATGCTAATGCCAGATGCATTACTGGACGACTGTTCCTTTAGCCTTAAAATATCTTGCGGACACCTTCCAGCTTTCTCGGCTCGCCCTGTCTCTTGGCTTGCTTGGGGAGAGGAGGTAGGAGGAGAAGGGCTCCTCTTTTCTGTTTCACATTTTATTCTTTAAATTACAGAAAAATGTCAAATGCTTTGATAAGAGGTTTTAAGATCAATTTTGATTTTTTTTTTTTTTTTTTTAATAACCAAAACAGAACTAATATGTGTTCCTGATACGAATAACTGAGTGATCACACCATGTCTTTAATGTTTTTCCAAGTGCCATTGCAGTGAATGGGTTGGAAGGAGGGAATTATCACCTTCCCTTCTGTTTTTAGCAGTGACTAGACACATCATTTGCATGGGGCTAGCGGTACCTTTCCATTGGAAGCATTAGAGAAAAGTTTCAGATGCTCTCCCCACCCCCAAAGAATGGCTGGACAGGCTGGGAATAGAAACACCTCCAGCAAATTACATCAGCCTTGCCAGCATGGCCAACATGGGCCGTGTAGATGAACCCCCACAAAGCATCCAGGAGTTAGTTTCCACCACAGTCTCCACTGCAGGCTCACTCCCAGTAAGTCCAGTGTTATTCAGTGTTAAATTCAGGTGTCTGATGGGCAGCAGAAGCTGTCCTTTGAGCCAAGCACAGTACTCTTCATTTATTAAATTGTTTGTAAATAGGTCAATTACAAACTAGCTTTATTATTTTTTTCTCTCTACAAATTTGTTTTGTGTTACACTGACATGTACGTGACGTGTACCTGACACTGGTGAGCATGTGCCTGAACCTGATAGTGAAAACTGTCTGAAAGAATGGCAAAACTGATGTTCTGCCCTTTCTAAATGATTATGGGACACTGCGAGCCTGGAAAGGCTGTCCTGTTGGAAGCAGGAAGGAGAACTTCTCGGCCCATCACCTGTTTATGGGACTTTCACCAGCAGGATCTGGTGATCGAGCCAGATCTCCTGGATTCTGGAGACATGGTCATCATCTGTAGGTCAGAGGTGAACTCACTGGTGAGACAAGGGATTGCAGCCACTTACAAACCCCATCCAAAATTTACACCTGTGTTTCCAGATTTAGCACCTGAGTGTTCAGGTGCCTATTTGCAGAGAGAATCGACCCTTTCATTCCACTTATGCAAATTCTGGGCAGATACACATTTTGCAGTCACCACTCAGACAATGAAGCTTTGGTAAAAAAGAACGTCTCTTGACGGAAAATTTTCCACCCAGATCTCAGGAGATGTCTAGTAGTGACTGCTTCTGGGTGGAAACAACTATTCTTAGATCCTTTTAAAATTTCTACTTTCAAAATGAGCCATAACATTTCAGATGTTAAAAAAAAAAAAAGTCCCTTTAAAAGGCAGTTAATATCTGTCAAACCTTTCTGCATTTCCATATTTCTTTTCTTCTAACAAGTGCAACTGACCCATCCCTTCTGTTGACCACTGAAGAAGCTGAAAATACCTGCTGCATCGTGGATTCCTTATCCTAAATAGTTTCATTTCCCCTGTGGAGATGCCTTCTTAGCTGCAAGCAGCTCGGTCTGGCCTGGGGCAGAGCTGGGTAAAGCTTTGTCAGGCTCCTGTGCCATTGCCCAGTGATCCTGGCATGAGCCTGCTCTGGGATAAACCTACAGCAACGTCCAGCTGGGCAGGAGCCGTCTGGGCAATAAGCTTTACAAATCTGCAGTCCAAAACTGAGCTGACAAACCTATTGTGAGAGTGAGTATGTTTAATGCTGCAAGGGGCTCAGATGCCCTAAAAGGATCATAATGCAGAGATCACATAAATATGACAGTAAACGGCCTGATCTTCCCCCTGTCCTCCCCTGTAAAACAAACAAAAAAGCCAGTATTGCACCTTGAATTGCTGGCATAGCTCAGCACTAGATTTTCTCTGATTGATATAGTGAAGCATTGTAACATTTCTCATTGCAGATTCTGACCCCTGTACCATGCCTCTCTTAAATGAAAATTGTATGATTTGACAGGATTTTTCCTTAGTGTCTGCAGAGTATGGCAAACAGGAGCTAAGGACCTTGCCTTTGTGTCTTTTTCTTTCTTTCTTTCTTTCTTTCTTTCTTTCTTTCTTTCTTTCTTTC
>NC_048926.1:79197631-79231412 GCF_011077185.1 Oxyura jamaicensis | reverse complement strand
CTTCCTTCCTTCCTTCCTTCCTTCCTTCCTTCCTTCCTTCCTTCCTTCCTTCCTTCCTTCCTTCCTTCCTTCCTTCCTTCCTTCCTTCCTTCCTTCCTTCCTTCCTTCCTCTCTTCCTTCCTCTCTTCCTCTCTTCCTCTCTTTTTCTTTCTTCCCTGGAAGAAACTCCTACAGTCAAGGTAAGTGGATCTCCAAATGAGTTCTGTAAGTGCTGGGTTGCTTCCTCAGAAAAGCTATTGCTTCTTAATATTTCTGCTGCATTTCCAGCTAACTTAGCAGTCTTTTCACTTGTGGCATCAGCTGTTCATCTTTACAGCAGAAATCTGGGGCTTAATATGAGGGCATCAGCAGAATTTTCTCTGTGAAACTCAGAAGACACTTTCCTCCTCTTTCTGCCGTCACATTTTTAGGAGTTAACTGAGTATCTGGAGAGGTGAGAGAACAGAAACTTCTTAGTTAGCAGCGGGAAAAGTGTCTCTATCAACAGGCCTGGCCTCATTCCAGGCGAAGAACAGAGGTCATTTAAGGAGAAAAGTGAAAATAAAAACAGAAATGTGGGAACTTCAAAGAACTGTCCCTTTCTGAACAGTTTGAAGAACTTATTTTCCATGAGTGGAAATCTGAATGGTGAACTGAACTGAAAATTCACAGTTTAGGAGAAGATGATCTGGTCTACCCAGAAGGCTGTTTTGTTTCTACTGCCATTACGTGTTTGGTCTCTCTTCTGAGTCTGCCAGCCAGACTGAAGAGTTAACCTCTTTCTAGCTCTGGTCTACATCATGTAGCAGTGCTGGTGGAAACGTACAGACTCTTTAAAACCCATCTTCAGAAGGAGTGTTTCCAGACACAAAAAAAGTTTAACACAAAGGCAGACTCGTGACTTGGAGCAAGCAGGAGATAGCGAGAGATTTGTCATATGCTGAGAGTGACGGCTTGTTTAGCTGTTTAGTGTCATGGTTGGATTCATTGATCTCTAGCTAGATACATCACAAATAAAATGACAAGTGGTATACAGCAATGTTGGAAAAGATAAATATCATTTATTATCTCCATGAGGATCTATGCAAGAGCTAGTTTCACAAATATTCCCTTATCAGGATGCTAGATATGATCACTGTCATAAAGGAATTAGCTCAGGCATGACAATATTTCATGTTGAGACAGAATGCGTAAAGCTGTCTGGCTGGTGTTTTATTGGAAATGTATACAAAACCACTTTTCTGTGTGCTCCGTACAACACATCAGCTATGCTGAATTAAAGGACCACGACAATCCTAAATGTACCGAAATGTCGAGCGGTGGAAGTGTTTCCCTTTCTGCAAACAGCCCAAAGAGCATCGGATGGATGGTTTTGCTCCAAAGAGCATCGGATGGATGCAGCTCCTCATGGGGCTGCATTCCTTACTGAATGGAGCCAGGTCAGTGCCAGGACCAAATTTTGTGCCACCTGATGCTGTTGTGGCCAGCTCCTTGGCTCCTGGTCCAGCCCCACCAGAGCTGAAACTCTCTGGAATGACTTTGGGAACAGAGGGAGAGCAGCAACAGTGTGTCTCTGCCAGGACACGATGCCGTAGGGAAAATTGTGTTATCTGGACCTTGCTGTGGAAGTGCTTCATCAGAAAAGAAGTTTTTGTAAAATCAGACAGCAGTGGTTGCTGGCAATGGAGCTGTCACTAGCCTTGAGCCGACGGCATGAAAATAAAGCGTGTGCGTGACATGGCTTCACGCAGATAAGGCAGGGAGAAGGTAAAAGCATAGAGGGGTTTGTAGATAGTCTAATGTTGAAGAGCCAATTTTCCATTTTTAGAGAGCTCACTGCTATCCACTGATTAAAATGTTGAAAGAAAAAAGAAAACAAGTGAGACAGGCAGGCAGGCAGAAAGAGAAAAAAAATATATTTTTTTCAGATTACTGTGTACACAAGTGCACAGGCATGATGGAAATGCAAGAGGTTACTGAAAGCATAATTTCTTAAAAATTGGAAGTGTGCTGTTGTGTGGGAATTAACAAAAGACATACTTCACATGTGAAAAAAATGCAAGAAATGGAAAGCATTTCATCACTTTCTGAGTGTTCGCAAGCACCTGGAGGAAGAGAGGAGCTAATAGACACTGAGAAATTTCTATAGGCATAATGGAGAATAGTGCAGCTAGAATGAGTGGAATACCAGCTTGTGAGCTTTTATTAACTTCAGCTGTATATGAACAATATACAGTTAAGAACACTGCAGAGAAGCTTTTGTTGTTGTTGTCGTTATTTTTGTTTCTTGAAATAATGGAATATGAAAAAAAACACAAACTTTATTTGATAAAGAATGAGGAGAACTGCTTATGCTTTGTGGCCTTACATGCAGTGCAAGGACAAGAGTAAATCCAGTTGAAGGAGAGGTTAAAGATATCCAGGGAATAGAGAATATTTTGGCAGTATAGAAAACACACTTGAAAAATCATCTAATGAATCGTGACCAGAGTTTCCTTTCATCTGTGCTAGAACCGGGAAGGGAACACTTCCCACTGCTCACTGGGGGCATTTTGGAAGAAATGGGTGCCAACTATTCTTCAAGGACTGATGAACCAGTAGAGTTATGGGTTGTGTCTTTTGGAAAAAAAATAATAGAGCTTACATTCCTTAATTTGGCCTCATCGAATGGGCTGTGTCTAACGCCTTGTTGCCGAGAGGGGCCCTAGGGGTGCACCCCGTTGTCTCTCCATCTCTGGCGCAGGGGATCTGGGCCTGGGGAACAGACTTCCCATTTGTCCTTGGGCTATTCACTGAGGGTATTGTTTTTAAACATGAAAGGATTGAAAATCACTTCAATTATTTAAAAAAACTTAATCACTTGTCTCTCTCTGTGATTCATTTCCATGTTTTCTCCTATCTTTTACCTTGTGCATTTAAGGCTTGTCATGACAGGTGCTGTCTCTTACTATATGTTTGTAGAATATGAAGGATAATGGGAAATTGCCTGGGTGGAACTCATGACATATTGCTAAACTAGATATAATGAATGAGTTTTAGTAATTATAGTAGATGGCAGAGAGCATCCAATTTTCACATATTGTCTGAGGAACTGTATTTGTTGTTGAAAGCATACCTCAATTTCTAAGCTGCTTCTCTGTTATTTCACTTTCCAACACTACCCAGCTTGGAATCTTCTGTAAATGTCACCTTGTGCCTATTTATTTTGCCTGGGCCTGTATTTCCACTTTTTATTCTCTCTGTCTTGCATCAACATTTTCATGCTGTAATTACGCATAAAAGCCTTGGGAAAGTTCTCCTGCCATTTCCGTGGACACGTGTGTTTTACCCTTGCTGTAGACTGAAGTTGTGGTGGCAGGTCGATTCCCTGTCACCTGCTGGTTAGATGTGCAAACGCAAACCCTACGATATATTGCAGAAGACTGCAGAGCCCCAGGGTGATGGTCACGACAGAGGGTAGATAAATGTTGCTTCACCCGTCTGTGCCAGAAATGGGGGGACAGCAGTGGATGGAAAGGACGTGGTGGGTGGCAAGCTGGACATGAGTGCACCTTTGTAGCACTGAACACGAACTGTGCTCTGAGCTGCATCAGCAGGAGTGTAACCAGCTGATAAGGGATGTGATTATCCCACTCTATATGGCACTTCTTAGGACATATCTGGAAAAAACTGTACCTGCTTGAGCAGGGAAATTGGAGCAGTTGACCTCCAGAAGTCCCTGCCAACCTCAACTTTCTGTGATCCTGAGCTGCTGTGAAGTCAAAGGTAGAATGTGTAGTAGAAAGTAGGGTACGAGAGGACAGCTCTTGCTCCATGGTAAGTCAATATTCAGGATGGAGGCAAGCTCTGACATTATGCAGCTGTATGTGATGAATCTGGCCTGTGACCCTGTACCCTCAAGCTGCTCTCAGAGACAGTATATCCCAAATCTATATGTGAATATGGTGAAAGTGCTTGGATCAGCAGCATACTCTTCGTGATTGCAAGAGCAGATGAAATTAAAAAAAAAAAAAAAAATAGGTTTTACACAACATTAACGCCGTGGGTGCTAGGGTGACACATTGTCATATCAGGCAAAGAAAATACTACAGAAGGTTTATGCTTAAGAAAGTTTTGAAGCCATGGCAGAGCATATTACTCTGCTTCACGTCAGATCACAGCACTGCAATGGGAGAATATGTCAGGACAGACTGTCATACCTTCGGATAGCCTCACGCGTTCCTGACGTGGAATCCATTATACCAACCTATGCAAAAGAACACTTCTCTAAAGCCTTCTGTAGTGCCCGGTTTGTCTTAAGATATGCATATTCCAGGTATTTAGGTTACAGCACACCAGCATCGTCAGCCATGACTAATACATTCTTTACAGTGAGAAAAGCTTTACTAAGTACAGGCCTGGATAGCAAAGTGTTCCTGGAGTGAAGACATTTGAAAGACATTTTAATTCGGTGGCACCACGCAGAGGGCATTAATCTTTCTTGTGATTTCCTCTATTGTAACAAAGAAAAAGATTTTTAATGTGCAAACCTCGTTAAATCAATCATCCTTGGGAATTTAGATGCACAGTGTGATAAAGGCAACAACTTTCAATACCTAGAGGCAATTTTTTCCATATGTTTTGGATGATGGGATTTAGGAAAAATAAGCATTTTAATGGAATTTTGATCCTATTTAAGACAAAAAAATAATTTAAAGATGTCCTGCTTTAAGGTAAATAATATAAATAAAGTATACAGTTACTACAATGAAATATCAACCTCTGTTGTGCAAACTTGCTTTTGGTGCATGGTCAGGCCAGTTTTGGAGATAATTATCTAAATTATTGGTTATCTAGTGCGACAGCAGTGTGATACAAAAACATGTCAAATATTGAAAGGAAAAACTGTTTTCACAGGCATCCTTGAATTTACTGAAAATTTAAGGAAGTCTTTGAGATACTGCGTTTCTTCTATTCCGGAGAATGATGAATCCGTACATCCAAACTATTTGCAAACCTCGGATTCGGTTCTCTAGTCCGAGAAAGTAGAAGTGTAATACTATTTGAAAAAGTCAATGATTATGTCATTTTGCATCACAAAGGGATGGCTGACTATGACTAATCCTCGGGCGTTTGTCAAGCCTAGGCTTCCCATGGGAGAAGATTTTTACTAAGCACCATAGCCTTTAGAGCAAAGTAGGACATTTGATGTATTTCCACATGGATAAAGGCATTACATGACATCTAAGTAAACTTACATTATCTATTAATTGACAGCTTAGATCTGCCTGGCTCAAGGGGAAGAGACAACTGTGTGAAGGCTGAGGTAAGGTTAGAGGACAAAATGTCAATTGTCACTGGGTTATATCTCATGAGACAACTAGCAGTCCAGCTTTGTAACCTGGATTTAGGCTTGTATATCACGATCCTTTTCCATTCTCTCCTTTTGAAAACACATTTCTTGCAAATGGTAAAGACCATGCGTACTTAAACAGGAGGATCTTATCTTTGTGTCTGTGTGTGTGTCAGTCTAATATTGATATGATTTTGGAAGATTTTAAGAGATGCTTAATGTATTTGCATAATCTGGTCCCATTAGACTAATCTGTGGCTCTGAACAATTATGCACTCTGCTATATAACAGAGAAGAGGCTCAGGAAGCTTTGCCGCTCTCTGCTATCTGTTTCTCTCCCTGAAACAAAGCACCTCAGCAACCATAACAAGAACCCCAAACCCCAAATGCCAGCAATAACCTGCTTATACCCAATTTAAAATGCCTTAAGTAGTCTTGGTCAATGAGAATTTTCTGAGAAAATTTGGCCATTTTTGGCAATGCCCCTCTATGAAGTTAAAAGTTATACTTTGTACAACCTTTGTCTTCTGCATCTGTTTATCAAGAACTGTCTTAAGAGGGTAGCTGGTGTTAGACCATGAAACGCAGTGTTCTTACAGAGCTCACACCTTTGTATAGAACAGACAAACAAAAGAACTTGGATGAGAAGCCAGAAAAAAAATACCCCTGGCATTAGAATTTCTTTATAAAAATAAAAGTTTCCCTCCCCGACCTCACGCAGTCTTTGTGTCTGGTGCTAGGTTGTCTGTGGTAAGTGAAACCTGCCCACCACTCCTGCTCCGACAGTACTGTAAGCCTGGTACGGGAAAGAGAAAGGCTATTTAACCTGCTGTCCTCTAAATCTATGCACACTTGGTGAGTTAATGTAGCATTCATCAACCTTTGTCTAGCAGAAGAATGTGCATCATCTGCTTGGTCAGAAGGACTGGACGCTGTGGGGATCTGCAGCTGAAAGCAGCTCTCTGAACAACGTCTACTGGAAAATTTGCTACCACGAGCCTGGTGACACCGGTATGATCATCTTCAAGTCTGAAAGCAAAGGTGATTTGTGATGATGAAGCCCTCTGTGAAGGCATCAAGCCATCCTGTGCTTGTGGGGATGTGGAAAAGGGTATGGACAGGGGCAGTATCCATGAGACAGCTGACGTGCTGGTTGTTCAAGCCCAAACTCGGGCTTGAAACACAAACTCACCTTCTGGATAACTGCTTGCCTTAGGGACTTTACAAAAATGATACCTAGGCCAAGCATAAGAAAGTCATCTAATCTCCTGATATCTCTAACAGTTAGATACATTATTGCTGATTAACTGAAAAGAACTAGAAGATACTTCCTTAAATTTATTTTATGGAACCTTTTCTCTAGAAGAAATCAATAACAAATTTGAATATCTTCCCTAGTACCTTGCCTGGTAGCAGCAGTACTACAAATAATGGTAAATATTCCAAGCATTTCATAATGCACTGTACTTTGGGCTGACTGTACTTTGTGGCTCAGTTATTAAGTGTTGTAATGTTTAGGTTGGCTCCAGAGTGAGCTCTGTACCACATTTGTTATCAGGGTACTGTTTTAAATATAGTCCTTTTTTTTTTTTTTTTTTTTTTTTTCTCACATGACTTCTTTCTGTGTGTGTTTTACAGACTAGGAAATGCACTATTGCAAAGTATTAGGGAGCTTAAAATCATTAAATAAGACAAGAGAAAGTCATATGTGCAGAATTTCAGATATTTCTGTCATGCTTCAAACCACAGAGGAGTTTGTTACCAAGAAAAGACAGATAAAGAACAACAGAAAATAAATAATATAGTGAAGACGTGTGATGAAAACAGAGGCAATGGCCTTCTTAGTGAGACAAGGTCTGAGAGGACTACTGTAAGATGGATGAAAACGAGCTGTCACACAGTAAGAGTGCTTTAAGAAAGCTCCGGGTCAATATTTTCAAACATATATAATAAATTATTTACTGCCTACAAATCCATTTTTGGAAAATGCGTCGGGTATAAATTAAGTTTTCTGAATGCACTTTGTGGCCATTAAGGGTCGGACGCTGGCTTCTTCTAATACTAGAAATAAATAAGTCTGAAAATGGGAGAAGGTTTTCTGACGGGGGCTGCCTGGCCCTGCTGATGGATATGGACAGGCCACACCTCACACGCCGATAGCAAAATCCAGCGGTGCAAAGGGTAGGTCGCTGTGGGACCAAGGCACCCCTTCTGGCTCCGACAGAGCTGGTTTTGGTGAACCCAGAGCAGAAAGCTCATGGTCACGTCAGAAAAGGACCAGGGGAAAAAGCAGAGTGGGGCAGGTACTTGGTGGGTGCCTGATGCAGCCCTGACCAGGGGTAAACTGGGCAGGCTGAGGCTCCGTGCTCATTTAAGTCCCTTCTTTCCCACTGACAAAATCACTTTTATGGAGGCCTTGAAGAGCCAGGGGCTCCTTGCCCTGCCAAGGATGGGGTACAGGGAGCCCCTCCTGGTAAAACAGCCTTAATGGGAGCAGAAGCAGGAGAAAAGGAGAGAGGTCTACATTTTTTTTCCCCTCACTTGTACTCAGGAATATTTTGTGGTGCCTCTGCTGTAATTTCCTGGCGGCTCTGTACATCAGCTGCTTTCCAAACTAGAGAGATGGGCACACGACAAATACACACACACGTGAATGTGCACGTATCCTCCCTTTTATGTGAGCCCAGTGCCAGATTAGAGATTGCTAACAGGACTTTAGAAAATGACAAATACTGTGATGTGAAAATTAAAATAGCAAAATGGGGCTGGCTGCAAATTCACTATTCAGGTTTAGTAATTTGAAGATCCTATCAGCAAATCTTCCATTTTTCCAGCATTTAGAGGCCATTCTTAGCCTGAATTTCAGCACACATTAGTTTGGAGATGCTATTACTTTAATAACTGTGCATGTATGATTTTTTACTGAGTCGAATTATAATGTCTTGCAGACATGTAGGCAAAACAGCGGATTTTTTTAGGATCTGAGAAAGTACAAGTTGTAAACATAGTGCCGTAAAAATGCCTTCTTCTCTGTTTCCCATTGGCCGTTTGTCAACTTGTTCCCTTCCCACACTCTCACAGCACTTGGTGTATCCCTCCGTCAGCCAGCGATCCTGGGATGCACGAGGTCTGGGCATTTCATGCAGCCCCTCTCGTGCTGCAGCACAGACAAAGAGAAAGACAGAATGCTAATGAGGAAACAAATCTGCTAAATACTGCTGCACACCAGAGCATCCGAGCATTTGGTAGAGATTTATCATTGCGGAGAAAACAACAGATCAATCTTACAAGTACGATGGAGGTAACAATTAAAGACAGATTCTATTTATTTATTTATTTCTGAAGAGAAGCACTGCTCTGAATTCCAGTTTGGGGCACAAGTTTGTTTCCCTTGAAATCATAGTCTTTAATCACACTTAGCTCACGGACAGCCTGTATACACTTTACAAGTTACTGCAAATATTCAGTATTGACTTTCCCATTTGTCCTTTTCCCAAGGAGAAAAACTGATGCGGAGATTGCTCTGTCAACTACCATGCTATTTCACTGGTTGTAGAAACACAGAGGAATATACTGAAAATAGTAAGTTATCAGGCACAAATATTTTTCTGTAATCTTCACAGTCCATGGCCTTATGGCAGCAAATCCCGTCCCTCATGTCGAGGCCACGTGGAAGAGGATTAAGGGAGTGTGATGTGGTCTGAGCAAGGGTAGAGGAGAGGTGGACATAGTCCCCTTCCTCAAAAGTCTCACAGCTTGCTTGCCCAAAGGAATGTGGGCAGAAACATATGAAATCCAGCATCTCAGCCACGCCATGCATCCTTCTCTCCTCTGTCTGTGGGGGTCTATGGACAGATATAGAGGTTATTTCCAGACAAGTGTGGTTGTTGTCCTAGCATGAAAAGACTTCGCTCAGCTACCATGTGAGTACGGTGAGTCATGTGTACACTCATTACTAATTCAAGGTGGTTTGTTTCTCAGCACACAGTTCCTACCAAGACTGGTGTCATAGGCCATGCCAGCATTGTCACAGGAGAATGTTTTTGGTAGGACCTTCCCGATTTCCTTAAGTACCCAAGACTGCCCCATTTTGGATGTCAGAAATGATATTTCCAGGGCAAAGCTCAAAGCCAATATAAAGACTGGCCTGAATCCTGAAGCAGACTGGGTAACCTGAAGGGTTTGCTGTAGAATGTATATGCATGAACAACCGAACCTCTTGGTTTGAGATGGGACAAAAATTCCTTGGGTTCACTGCATTTATTGTTGCAGTTCTGAGACTCTGGGCCCAAGAAGGATCCCTGCAGCTGCTTAAACTCTGTCAAGGTACCAGGTTCAGCAAGGCTTACGTGATTGGCATTGATTATCGGAGCTAATGCCTCTCTACTTTGCTGAAGCCATTTA
Source organism: Oxyura jamaicensis (assembly GCF_011077185.1). NCBI lineage: Eukaryota > Metazoa > Chordata > Aves > Anseriformes > Anatidae > Oxyura > Oxyura jamaicensis. Next base: position 79,221,697 of record NC_048926.1, on the reverse strand, counting down.
CACCTGTTAGACATACTGCTTCTGGCTTTCTGCTACAAAATACTTCCCGAAAGAGAGCAGGGCCCTCAAACACGGAACTTAAAAAAATAGTTTTTTTTTTTTTTTTTTTTTTTTTATAAAAGGTGAAAAACATAGTTACCCAGGCCCAATTTTTTGGGTTTACATGTGTAGCACAAAAGTGTTGCGATGCACCTGAAGCAGAGCTGGTGAGACACAGCAGAGACACCTTCCCCTTGGCTCCCTGAAGCCATTTATTAGGCCGGGCTTGCACTTAAAAGCGTATGTCCTGCACTTGTGTGTGTACACTTCTGCTTATCGGCGCTGTGAAAGTTTGCAGTCCTGGAGGGCTGGTAATGATTAAAGCAGTCTGGAGCACCACAGCCTGTCTGGTGGGCTTTGACACCCAGGGCTCGGGCTGTATTCCTTACACATCCGAGCCTCCCATTTTAAGTCCTATTTTGTTCAAGTTAGTGGGAATCAAGCAAGGAATGCAGGTCAGTGTGGAACATCAAAAGGCCACTGCTCTCCCCAGGGGTGGAGGGAAAAAAATAATAAAAAAAAATCAGTTTTTTTTTTTTCCAGAAGCTTTCAAGAAAAAACAAAAGCTGCAGCTCTATTTTACAAAACACACTTAAACAACCTAACACTGAATTATTCATGTCAGTTCTGAAACACAAGCTTTATAACCCTGAATTAATTGCCCTTGGTGGTGAGTATATCTAGTCTCATTGTAAATACTCTGCCAATTGAAATACAAACATGTTCTGTACAAAAAAAGATGTTAACACAAACAGTGTCATAAGCTTAATAACATTGTCACCTCCTTCTTCCCAGTCACTTTGGACCTAGTTTTACTTCTGAAGCCAGTAGGCTGACTGGAGTTTAACTGGTGTAGCTGGGACCAGAGCTTTTCCCACCGACTGCATTTTTCGGGGGGAGATCACTGGTTCTACCAGTTTTTAGAAACAAGTCTAAAACGTGTCTTTTAGGCACATTTGTCTTATCAAACTCCCCTTGTAGGGTTGCTGTGCTAGGTAGCAATCGTTTTGTATGTTTTTTATTTATTTATTTATTTATTTTATTATTATTATTATTTTTATTTTTTTGTTTTGTTTTGTTTTGTTTTGTTTTGCCATTCTGGGTTGTGGTTAGCCAGACAGCCACCTGAAATCAATGACTTTTTCCCTCTCCTTGGAACGAGCTCCTGAAGTCACCATTTCCAGTTGCCCCTGCACATGCTGTGTCCGTAGCAATTTGCCTCTCGAGGGCAGTAATGTCAAAAACAAAACAAAACCAACCAACCAAATAAAAACCAATGAAAAAAATAAGAATGAGTTTAGGGCTTTTTTGAATCAAAAGCTAAATCCTGGCTTGTGCAGTAACTGGGAACAACTTGTTTGCCATCAAGCTTTCCTTTTGCCAGCATTGTTGATCAGGTGCAGAATAAAGTGCTTTTTTTAAAAAAAAAAAAAATAATATTTTTTTCACAAATACACAGACACCTCTGAATTGGTGGTGGAGATACGGTGGTTATATTTTAAACCAGACGCTGTTGTGCGGTGCTGTCTGCCAGTGAAGGAAAGTTGCTCCTCAGAAGAAATGCAGAGTACTTTCTTAAAAGAAACCTGTGCCCTCTTTCCTTTTACCGGGATTTTAATAGATGTATAGAATAAGATTTCATCTCACAACAGAGGTGACATTTAGCTAATGGGAGGAAGCCTCCGCTGCAGCGAGCTACTGCGTGGCACTTTTGATGTGGGTGGTGGGAGGAGATGGGCGACCCGTTCATGGCTAAACTCCCCTGATCTGGGGACGAGACGGCTGCCACTTCAAGCTACTGGCACCAGCAATCGCACCTGTGGCACCGTGCTGGCCAAATCCATTCTCATCCTGGCCAGAGGAACGAGGGACACCAGAGGACGTCCCTGCTGGAGAGGGACCTCGTGCTGCCCCCACTGCTTTCTGCAGCCCCGGTGGGAAACAAGGACGGCAACCACCACTCCCCCATTGCAGCGCGCCACTGAGGCATGGCTCCGCTCTTCCTTGGCTTGTGCTTCCCTGCAATCCCCTGGAGTGGCCTCTCTGTGCCCTTCTGTGTCTAAATTTACCGCAGGACCAGCCTCGGACATTGCTCTGGATCTCCAGTGTTTCCCACGGCCGAAACCTGAAGGAGGAAGGACAGGGGCGGCACGAAGCCCGAGGCTGACGTCCGCGCACCCAAGCCCACCCCTTCCTTGACTAGCACCTTTCCGGGGGATTTGCCCTCTCCCCCTTGTGCTGGTGCAAGTTCATGGCGTTTTGGGGCAACATAAAACAGACAAAATAACACGACATTAGCCCATGGTGAAGCTTCTGCTGGCTTTCACAGGAAGCCCTGCAGAGGTTTTAAGGCCTTGTCCCAGACACCTCCCTGTGAAGCCTTAGGAGGGTGTAGAAGCTGAGGGTGGGCATGCTTCTTAAGCTGTTTGTGCAATTGGGATATTGCAGTTTAAAGGTTTAGAGCACATGGGTTTAGTTCAGCACCGTGTGGGCTACGGGAGCACCTTCCACACTTGGGCAGCTCACTGGGAGGCCTGGTCAACCAGGGTCACCCAAATACTGGGGGCACTGGGTAATGTGGTGCTCCTCGCAGGGATGGGACAGGCACTCCTCATCTCATTCGTTTCTTTTTTCCTTCCTTTGATCTGTGACATACTATGCCCTACGTGGCAGGTGGCATGACACAGAGGAGAAGCCAGAGTGAGAAATGGCTTTCCTTTCACTCCAAGCCGTGACATATGCTGGGAGGCACGGCAAACCTTATTAAGGCTATTATTACTGTGTTACCTAATGACTGCTGTGCATATAAAATATAATGTTTTTATACAGAGACACCCAAACGTTCAAAAGCAACTAATGGTTTTGGACATGCCACCGGCTGCAGATTCCTCTCTCTTTAAATATCAGCTTGGCTTCGAAATTGTTCAGAGGCTCTGCAGCTAAAATCACTAGTCCCTTTGAAAATGTAAGCTATTTTTTACTGACTACGTATTGTGGCTCCTGTACTTTAAGGTTTTTATTCCTCAAAAAGTACTAGTAATTATCTTACTGTATGCTTTCCTGGTAGAGGAAGCCCACACTAGACATGACAGCCAGGTAGACAGAAAAACATACTTGCACGGAGCCAGGCAGTGGTACAGTTATAGGTCCAGGAGGAAGCAGAAATATACAGCAGGGCTTGCACTGTTCGTAGGGGTCAGGGAGATGCAGCCATATGTCAGGTCTGCATGCACAGGGCAGTGCTAGGGCACTCAGAACAAGCACCTCTGCCCTACCTTTATGTTGTACGACACAGCAGCAATCTTTGGCTGGATGTAATGGGAGAGTACAACAGGCAGCTTGCTCTCAACGCAGAAACGTGAACCTTTCCTCCCTCCCTTTTGTGCACATCAACAAAGCAACTGCTCGAGACAAGAGGCTCGTATTTAAGCCTTCCCATGCCCTATGCTTGTGGGTTATCCTTCCAGGGGCCACGGGCGGGCACAGGGGATGGTGACAGCAAAGCCCCTGCGCCTGCTGCATCCCTGCCTGGCCTGACGCCCACCAGTCCAAGCGGTGAAAATCGTGGGTGAGACGGGTGTAACAAAGCGTGCAAGCCACGGCACGGCCTGGTTTTCCGTCTCTGTCCGTGGCAGTGCGATTCACCCAGAAGGGGGAGATATCAGCCTGCGTGCTGCGGCAGCGAGCCCGTGCGGCGGCTCCCGCTTGAAATTTGTCTGACGGGGAGATTTCTGCACAAACCGTGCAATTTGGTGCTGGAGCACGCTGGACCTCATCTGCTTAAAAAGATGCACAGATATAGTCATCACACTTCATAATTTAATAAACTGCTAAAAAATTGCACACGTTTTCATTTTAGCAACTTAGGTCCCGCAACTAAACTCACGATGCTACAAAGACATTTGAATTTTTCACTAATATGTCATGAGCGCTGCACCCATTGCAAATTAATGAGTCTCTGAATAGCACTGTGCATTTGTCATTTGAATTTATGCTAATGCGCTGAGGTCTCCTGATGATGTTGATAGTCCACAGCAGCTGCTCAAACTATAGAATGCACACGCATGTTCCTCCACTTTTTATTCATCTTTCCTTGGATTTTTCTGGTCTATCATTTGGGCTGTGGTCCTGCAGCTGGTTATTGATAGGGCTGCTAATTATCTTTGACTTTACACTACAGGCTTGACCCCCAACACTGAGCAGAAGTAATGGATCAGCGCTGAGAGGATCGTGTACATCACACGGCAGCCGCCTCAGACCAGCGGGTCAAGAGGAGTTCATTGAGAACCGATGGTATTTACAAAGAATTGTTGGCATGGTAACCGATAACTTTTTTTTTTTTTTTTTTTCCAACTTCCAAATAAATTACACTGAGTATAATTTAAGTATAACGATTAAGCACAATAACGAGGCCGAGGCTGCGCTCGCATCCAGCACGTATGGTGGAGGATGGCATCTGCTTCTTCCTGCCCGTAGGAAAGAAGCCAAATCCCATCTCCCACCCTTCCACCCAGCGTGGGACAGTGGCCACAAGGTGCTGGCTGATTTCTGGGTGGAAACCTCTCCACCTGGAGCTCAGGGCAGCGCAGATCCACATGGGGTCCTGCCAAGGAAACAAAGAAGAACCCGAGGGGGAAGCGAGTCATAAAAGTTTCAAAATATTTATCCGTGAGCTGTTGTGTATTGGAATTTAGAATATTCCAGAGCAGACTGCAGTCTTTACCAACTTTAGCTCTAAACATGACAATTATAGTGCCGCTAATATACCCAGGAAACAATTATTTGAGCTGCCTAATCATTTTCAAATGACTCAGAAAAATCAAGCACAGAGATGAAATACGGAGCCCAGAAACAGAAAACGCAGCTTGTTAAGAGTCTTTTTTTTTTTTTTTTTTTTTAGTGTTGAACTGGTTATCCTGCTTTTCTCCTTTTCATGGGGCCAGAGAGGTTTGGCAGTTTAATTTTGAAACATCTGGGAGCAGCAATGCCATACAATATACCGTGGCCTTTTGTTTGCAGCAGGTTCTTTTCGAGGGAACAAAGCTCTGTCACATGAGGGAACTTGACTGAATTATCTGATAAATGTCAAAATTAGACAGATGCATTCTGCTGTCTCTTAAACACTATCAGGAAAGGGCTTTAAAAAATTAACCAGTTCATCTCTAATATGACGGAGGAGCTACGGAGCTGAACAATGGCAGATACAAAGGGGAGAGATAGCAGACTGACTCCACGCTCATGCAGCAGCTCCGAGCAGAGCTCTCAAGAGAGCTACTTAATATATATACGTCTATATATTTCAGCACCCTTCCCAGGGTTAAAGGGCCACTTCAGAGAAATGCGTGTCAGTAAGAAGCAGCAAATAGCTACTTTCCTATAGCACTGCAGTTTTCCCATCAAGGAGGGTAAAGACATTTTCACTGTTCTCAGAAAACTTTGAAATGTAAACTTGTTCGATTGATGGCTCCTTCTGGTCCTGGCAGCCTTTTTGATAGCTGGTGCTCTTTCTGGAATACTTGTTAAAAATGTCTCTGTAGCAAAGATGTTGTTTCTTTTTTTTTTTTTTTTTCTTTTTTTTTTTTTTTTCCTTTGTGTGGTTTTTTTTTTTTTTTTTTTTTTATTTTAAGTCAGTGCATGGGAGAGTGGAGATAGGCTCGTGTCTCCGGAGCAGCAGGCTGACAGGTGAACACCTACCCTTCCTGCCCTGGTGCACTCTGACCTGTGACGAGATCAGGCTGCCAGAAGGATGGAATTTGGTCCGAACCTTTGGCCATCCTTACAGGCAACCAGTGGTGGTGGGGAGGCTGGCCGTAGCCCTGCAGGCTGCGATGGGGGCCGGGTCTGTGCTGGCCTATTAAGGCTAGCTCCAGGTGCCTCCCTTTGTGGATGCTGACCCAAACTGGGGAGAGTGGGAGGGATCCCAGCCAGAAAAACACATCCTGCCCATAGGAGCCAGCTTCTTACCTTTGCCAGGAGATATCCCCCTGTCCTGTCCCAGCACCTGCCTGTCCACCTGGGGCAGCCCCCCTTTGGGAATTTCTGTGCTTGCTTCAAGCTCCTAGTTTTGAAAATGTTTCTCTCTGGGCACATAAACTCTTTCCTGGAGGTTGTCGCATGTGCTCGTTCCTCACCTCTCATGCTACCTCCTCTGACCCTGCTAATTCCATCACTGTGGTGTAATTGCAAAAGAAATCTTCCCTGTCGAAATAGTAAGCAGTGTCACGGGAGTTTTTGGGAGTAATATCTTGATGCTAACCACTGCTCACAGAATCTGGGGAGGATTAAAGCTGCTCCGTGTGAGGAATGTTATACATGGAGGCAATGAAAAATAATGTAGCTACCAGAAATAAATAATCTGAGGCAGTCAGTCAGCTTTTTCCACTCCACTTTTCCTTTCACTGCACTCAGCATAGCTATTAACTAGCTATCATCTTTATTAAGGATTATTCTTCTGTGTAATAGCTGTGATTGTTTACCACATCACAACACAAGGATCTGCAGTCACCTCCCGACACGTTTCAGGGACCGAATCCTTCCACTCCTTCCCTCTGCACCAGCCTCACCCATTACCTTCCTTCCTTCCTCAGGAAAGCTCCTGCAAACTCTGCCACGCAGAAGCCAGGCAGCACTGGTAACAAACCTCCTCACACCAGGACGATCCAGCAAGTTATAAGGCAGTGGTGGACGAAGCCACTGGAGTGATCCAACAGAGGACTACAGTGTGCTTGTAGGTGGCTGTTCCTGGTAATTCGCTGTTCTAGCCATGCGTGTTGCTGAATGTGCAACACCCGAGCATCTCTCGAGGCACTGAGAAGACTCTCAGAAGCTATAAAAACTTTTCTGGGCTCCTCGAGTCCTTTGTGTTGAAGACTCGTGATCATTTTATATGTCTGTCTCTTTGCTGTTTTTTTTTTTAAGCAAAGAATATTTGGTTTTATTACTTTTTTTTTTCTTTTTTTTTTTTTTTTTTAATGACAACAATGAGTTCTTTGAACATCTTTTTACCATTTCAGATTTCTATAAAAATAGCATTTTCTTTTTCAGATGATTGTCTTAAAAAAGCGTGAGAGGTATGGAAACAGCACTGCAGACGAGCTTCACATAATGTTAGAGTACAACAGGGGAAAGGTTAATTTGACTCAAAACCTGAGCATCCCAGACAGGATATTCTCAGTACCACTGGGTATCTGGGGAATCTGGAGTGGGACGTCCAAATTATGTGGGTCAGCCCTGCTCTGTGGATATCACGAGATTGATTTGTAGCGGCTGCTGGTCTGTTTTTTGCATGATGCTCCTGATGGAGATGCTGCTGCCCCTGAATGTCCAGCCTGCATTTGGTCTCAGACCGCAGCATTTACTACAGAGCGCTCAAAAATACACTGAAATCAAAGCCTCCATATATCATTTAAAAACAAATATTATTTATACTGCTTCTCATCCAAGTTAACAAAAAAGCTATGTCCAAAGCCTCATTCAAGGGCACGGGCTCACGTGGTGAGAGATTTCATCTGTCTGGATACAGAGAATAACCAATATCGCATTGTAATAAGAGAGAGGTTCTCAGGGCCAAGCTGAGAACACCACTCAGCACCAGGAATTTAGAGTACAATCTGAAAGACACGGAATTTCACTGCAATCCTTGCTCTCTGCATCACTGACAAAACACTGTCCATTGGAGAACAAACTGATGAGTGTGGGGAAGAGCTCTGAAGGTGTGAATTTCTCTGTTGATTAGATGGAGAAAGGTATTTAAATACCCATATTCATAAAGGGAACAGATCACAGATTTGCTCCCCACCCCAATTCTCAAGTTCTAGAGAAGTCCTCAGAGGGCAGATTCTGAGATGAAGGTGAATCGGAGTTCAGGTAGACCTGAACCTCAACCCCGTGCTCTAAACGCTAGACATGTCTCTGCTCTAAATTAAACATTTTTTCTCAAGATATTCATTTGGTTTTCTATATGCAGCATGTCCAGATGCTGTGTGTATTTCTGAAAGCAGATTCTTGCTTTTAAATTCCATATGTGGAATGACTGTTTATTAACATACCGAATTCGACAAGATTTTAACTCTAAAGGAAAATAACCCTTCCAAGGGGCAATTGTTTGTCACACACTTTTTGGTGCAAGAAGCTCCTCTGGACTCACTCCTCAGCTCGATAGCTGCAGCAAAGAGCAGCACCGAAGGCAAACCCTGTCCTCCTGGGCATCCCGCAGAGCAGACTTTGCCCTGTGAACAGTATGCTGGATCAACAGCTCTAATGATTCAAGGGCTCTCCCCGGGGATTTGTCCTTTCCCCTTCAAATTCTCTCCCTCGCACGATTCCCATGTCCCGTGCGGAGGCTCACAGACCTGGCTGATGAGCTGATGCAAAAAGCTCCGTGCCATCCACCCGCCTGCAGTCCCGACGACCGCTCTGCTTTACGGGACAGAGGGATCCTCACACTTACCTGGCACACCTGCATTTACCTGCCCGTAAAGCACACCGTGACTGCGCTGGGTGCTGCCGTGCAGCACGGACATTCCGTATGTGTGTGGGAGTGAACCAAGATTTCTCTTCAAGTATGGGAGCTGCACATTTCCTGCTCCTGTCTCCCCCCCTTATCCAAGCTCCCAGGTTGCAAACATCGTGCTTTGCTTGGAGGGACTCATGGTCAAACTGAAAAGAAATACATAACATATATATATATAAATATATATATATCACACCATACTTAGTAAGTTCTCATCTCTTTCAACTATCCAACATAAAACCCTTTTCTCCTGTCTTGTACAATCTTTTAAAGCACTAACAAGTGTTCTGCATCTTCTAAGAGATTCTTTTTTTTTTTTTCATAGCCCTAGGGTTACCACCCTAGTAGGTGTGCAAAAATCTTTGTTCACTTCATTGTAAGACACTTTTGTGTACCATCTAACTGGATTCAGCCAGCAAAGGAGAGCTGATATGTCATATGCCAAGCACTTTCTTCCCCGACCCTCACATCTGAGGAAATTACTACGCTGTTTAGGAAATAGTTGTCAAGTTCAGAAAATCTGTGTGCCAGAGGATGCTACCTTGTGTACACCAACAACCCAATTGCTCTCAGATAAATCTGTGCAAAAAAAAACGGAGGGAATCAGGAAAGAAGGCCAAACTGTTTGGGAATGGGGTTTTGCTGCGGGCTGTCTCACCAGCCCCTGCCCATGGGAGCTGCGCCGTGACCCTGCGAGTGGCAGGCAGAGACAAGATGTGCTCCCGAACCTGCTCGCTGAGAACACGCTGTCGGTGTGTGGTGATGAAAAAAAAACTGCCCGGGCGCATTTCTAGCACGCGCTTACTCGGTAACGTATTCTTGTTACCCAGTTCTGTATCTGGGCTATTTTCAGAGACTGAAAACGCTGCTTCTCTTTTAACGCTGGCCACTTCCTCTTTGACTGCCTTCCCACTCTCAACATAAAACAGGTGCATCAGCAATATTTGGCATGCTCGTAGCAAAAGAAGTTCTGTCTTTGATACCAGGCGTTTCACGTAGTTTGCCGCATCTCACCAGCAGCACTGACTCAAACCTACCGAGTACCACGGCGCTGACCCTAACCCATGTCGGGCAGGGGACGGCCGGGGCTGCAGATGCAGGAGGACCCACAGACGGGTCCGTAGCTGTCCCTAATTGCTGAGACATGCCAGCTATAGCACTTTCTTCAGAGTTCCCATCCACTAAAACTCATTTTCCTTTGTTCTTTTATGAACGGTGACTGGACTGATTAAGATTTCCAGATGCAGGCAGACAACTCATCTGACAACCCTGGCAAGGGAAGCAGAAGGGATCCCGCTCTGAAAAGACTCAATTGAAAAGATTAATACGAGTGCACTTGGCAGAGTTATGAACAGCTGGAAATGGGCCGGGGTGCTGCAGCAGCTTGGGGAACCTTTGCTGGGAGCTGCCCCCGCTACCTGCAGCAAGCGAGGCAGAAACTCCTGCCTAATTTCAGGTCAGACGCATTGTGCCTCCTTCTTGTACCCTATCACACACTGAACTTTCACCCCAGTAATAAGGACTCAGTTTTCCTCTCTGTCTTCCTGTTACAGTTCCCATCTCTGGAAAAGTAAATCACGGGTGGTGTGTCTGCATTTTACCCCGTTACCTGAGATATGCAACACAGAAACTTTCAGAAGTGAATAAACACTCGAGATTTTTTTTTTTTTTTTTCATCATTTACATAAAATTAAATACAATAATTTAAGACTTATAGCTGGTCCATGTCATCACCATCCCTCACAAGCAACCTCAAACTGATGCTGAATCCCTCTGCCCACCAGAACTACAGGTCCAGAAGCCCTACTGTCCAGTTTATACAGCAGCCTCAGGAGGCACAGGACGAGGTTTGGGACATGCGATTGACAATCGGTTCAGTTTGTTTGCCATCATCTGGTGACTAAAGAGATGCAAACAAGAGATTCCCAGTAGCTTACAGTGCCCCTGTCCTGTGTTGGTGCCTCCTATACCATTTGTGGATCAACACTTTTCTTTCTGAAGCTGACTGCGCCTCCAGGTCATAAATTGATTAATAAGAATCCTTCAGATTTTTTCCAAGTAAGTAATTCCTGCCACACTTAAGATCCTGGGTGAGTTCAGCCTGGTGCCTAATCCAAGACTTCTTGTCTTCCCCGCGTATTTGATTCTGTTGTATCAACAGCATTTCTGCTCCTCTCCTTAAATGCATCAACAGAATGCTATTTTTTGCTCTTTTAAAGCAGAAATGAAAATGATATTGTACAAATGGAAGAGGTAAGGCTAAGATTTACACAGGGCTATTTTCATCTCCCCACTTACACAGGGATAATTTCATCTCCTATATTTAATGGTTTTCCCCCTCATCCTCCTAGCAATTTTTTTTTCCTTTTCTTTTTACTTAGAAACAGTAAAAAATAATCTTCTCCTGGAAGGTTCCTTTGGCAAATGAAATGAGGAAACTGTCTTAGTGTTGCCAGCACTAATGATTTTTTTTTTTTTTTTAATAAAAACATTTATAAATTTTAGGTTTTATTTATTTATTTAGTTTAAAAGCTCCAAACTCAGAAGTCACATCATTACATTTTATTTTATTTTATTATTTTATTTTATTTTATTTTATTATTTTATTTTATTTTATTTTTTAATGTAAAATTAATAACATTTTATATTGTTTGTTTGCAGTTTTATTTTCAGGACCATGTGGGTGGAGATAAAACCTTAGAAACATAAAGCTCATAAATGAATATTCAACAAAAAAAAAAAAAGTCAATACCTATGTAGGAAATATACCTGTGGAATATTTCACTACCCATGGAAATAGGTGTCAGACCATCTGCTTATGCTTCGAATGTGGTGGGGGGACATTTAAATAATGTGACATCCTTTGGACCTCCAAGAGCATAGGTGAGAGAGACCTCATCTATATTTCTCCCCCATGGGAAGATCTTGAGGAATTCACACTTCAGGCATGAAAGTGAGGTCAAAGGGGATAGGCAAATGCCTCTGTAGTTCAGTACTGATTCAACTATTTATTGAGCACTTATGGTCAGAGGCCCACATAACTCCCAAATAAGAAACAAGCCAATCAAGCCAGTCTTCCTGGGGAGGAAAGTGCCAATACTTGGGCAAACTTTCCAAGGGAATTTTATGATTTTGTGGAAAGACTCCTATTCTCACTGCTTTTCTGCCTCATCCAGGAGATGAGTAATAGACTGGGGAACTGAGTTTACTTAATACAGGTCAGCAGTAAATTAGGATGGTGCAGGTATTGCACATTATTGCTCCACAGGGCTCTTTCCTTTTGTAATCTTAATATTTTGTAATATTAATTGTAATATTAATTGAATCCAATTGCTGCCTGCCTGCCTTTCTGGGCTTAACTCTCTCTCTTTCTTTTGTCCATACCCACCTTCAAATATGCCCTGTGGAGAGGTTAGTGCCCACGTCATGCTGGAAAACAGAATCATTATGTATCTTTATCCAATTTAGAGACCCATTTGTGAGAACATGAACCCTGAGGGGGGATTCGCTTAGCTCTCATCTTGCCTTTTTTAAAGCCTAACTGTTTTAATATGAGACCCTTTCCTAATGTGGCTGCTTTCTTAGCTATCTCATCTTTATATGGCTCTTTTTCCCCCCTAGCTTTGATTTGTACATGTGGAATGTTTTTGATCAGATAACACCCACTGGATATGTTGCTGTCTTTGTTCAGGACATTGGTTTTGTAAGCTGCAAAGCTGATAAACACTTATATGTGCCTTGTTTCCTTTTCTGCATAAAGATTCTATTGAGACATCAGCACATCTGGGGAAAACATGTTTTTTAATATTATAGTTGTTGTTATTCATTTTAAATTCAGCACTATCATATTTGATGTCTGCATCTTTAAAAAATGCAAAATGATGCCTTGTTGGCAATAATGAATACGAGTCTAGCAGAGAAGAAGAAAGGGAACCTGCCTTAAGGTTCCTTTGTTATAAAATTCTTATCTGAAAAAGGGACTTTTGAGGATATTAAAACTTGACTCTTTTTCTGTTAGCCTCATGAAAGATAGAGCTCTTGTTAAACTTGCGTTGCTTTGTTGTCTCTACAGTTCTGATGCCTTACACAGCAGTTTTTCCTTTAAAATAAATCCTCAGGACAGAAGATAAAACAAATGCCATGCTCTGGTGACTGGCATATACCAACTAGAGGCATATTCACATGAGAAAACTGCTTGACAAATATTTCATCTATCTGAGATATTTTCCAACTGAGTTGCCTTGCTATTCTGTTCCCACCACATTCTCTGCATTGCACAGTGGAAAAGCAAAGATGTTTAACTTCTGCACTGGACTGGGAACTTCAGATGCTAAAAAACAGGTCAATTTTCTTTCCTCTTTTTTTTTTTTTTTTTTTTTTTTTTTTAATTCCTTTTCTTTTTCAAGGGCTATTTTTTTTTTATTTTTTTATTTTTTTTCCAGTTGGCACTGAATAATGGAAACAAACTTAGTATCAGCTATTTTCTCTGAATACATTGGTATAAAAGGAGAAAACATAGGAGGGGTTAGCTATATGACTTAAGAGGCCCTGCATACAATAGCTAAAAATTCTCATGAACCAAGACTATTCATGTATTTATTATAAAATTATGAAAAGCACACTATACCAACTTTCTTATCATTAATATAAGAATCTAACATGTCTAACTACACAAAAGTACAACAGATAGAAAATAAAGGAAGAGTTCAGAAAAACCTTGGATTCCAAATCAAGAGGAAATTGAAATACTCTTTATTGAGGTCAATTTATTGGAAATCATTGTTACAATTAGCCAAACAGGTAGTTTTTTTTAGCATACATTTATAATAAAAGTACTTGCCTAGTGCCAGCAATAAGTCAGTGTACTATGTGCCACGGGTTTCTTCATCCTCGAGGAAAACTGAAATAGCTGTATAAGAACACTAAAAATAAATGAAATAAGGATAAGAATAAGGAAAGAAATAGAACACATTGGATGGCTCAATCTGTAGAGTTAAAACAATACCAAAACAAAACAAAACAAAACCAAAACAAACAAAAAACCACAAAACCAACAAATCAGAGAAGTTGATTTCACTGTTCCTCATGTAGTTGGAGAATTTAATAATGTACCAGTCTCAGAAAAAAGGGAGAAAATGGAGAAAAGTTGTACAACTTGTTCCTGACACTTCAGTCAGAATAAAAGACCAAAACTCCTGGTTAACCGGATGAAAGTAAAAAGCTTATGTCACCTTTTCAGAAGATGAGTGAGTGTCTAATATACTCGTAGAGCTCTTTGTGTTGAGCCACGAAGAGACCAAAGAGCACCACAGCAAGTGTAAATAAGTTTGAGTAGAATTTTTCTTGAAAAGATCGCTACTTGCTCATGGAGTAGGAAAAAAAGCTAAATTTGTTGTGTTCATTTTTTCACAGGATTTTTTCACTCCACTCTGGTTTTGAGTAAGATGGGAAATGAGTCAAAAAACCCCATATAAGGAAAAAGCCTCATCAGTCAGATGGTGAATTCTGCCTTTAGCACAGTGCCCTCATCTCCTTTGCAGTCTCCAGCTGAGTGGGGCTGGTGTGTGCCCAAAGTGTGGGAAGCCTGCTCTTCAGGTACAGGGTGTGTGGTTATGGAACAGAGTGAAGCCCTCATCCTGGAGCAGCCCCGTGCATCCCTAGGAGCCAGCTCCTGTTGCAAATCATCCTCAGTTCCTCGTTACAGTAAGTGGTGGGCTTTGCTTTCCAGTGCTGCCAGTGCTTTAATCTCCCTAAGAACAAAAAGGTTCATGACAAACTGGACTCGGGGATACTCTCAGCACTCAAACTGGAGTAGGCTTGGATTTTTTTATTCTAGAGACAATGAGACAATGCTGTATATAATTTCTATTTGCTTATACCACCGTTTCAGAAAAAATAAAGATCATGACAGATGAAGTTTTTGATTTCATTTCTACATATAGCATCTCTGTGAACATCTATAGCAAGATTTTTCAAGAAGAGGAGTCTTGGCTTATGCTCCCTCATCCCTGTTGGGTTCTGATCGCCCAGTATGACAATCTGGGTCTCACCAGAAAGTGCCTTTGTAAACACCAAATCTGTCTGACATGTTTTCTGGCTGACTCCATTCACTTGAGCTCAATCAGAACAACTTTACATGACCATTGCTTTTGAAGAACAGACTGCTTGAAATTTTAGAAATCTTGCCCACAGTTATACTACAGTTACCTGTGCAAGTCCATTCAATCCCCTTGTAGAGAAAAAAGATATAACAGGAAAAAAAAATAAATAAAAAAATCAACCCCCCTCATTAACAGAGGCAGAAATTTTAAAGAAAAAGCAGGCTGAGGTAAGGATCGTGATATTTCATCAGAACTCAGTCCAGACAAATTTCTGAACTTCAGATTGTTAATCTTTCTGTTAAGACCTGTCAGTATCTCCCTAATTAAACAGAGCCTTTCTTCAGTAAAAGTTTTCATGTCAGAATTATACAGACTTCCAGTTCTGACATTCAGACTACTTCTTGGCTGGTGTTAATGAGGTACCTTAGTTTGTTTTAATGAGGTACAATGCACAGCTTCATTTATACATGAGAAGAGAAACAGGAAGATTTTGAACAGGTTTTGCTCTGTAATCCAAGCAAAATGTACAGCCTCTGCTACTCGCCATTAATAGCACGACAAAAAAGAATTGGCAGCATTTTTCTGCCGAATACCCTAATCTCATGTGGCTACACTTAGAAAGTGGAAAATCATTGTTATCTCATATAGATCCTTACAATGCGCCGTATGTATCTAGTGAATGAGCATCAAACTGACCCTGTGGGTGTATGCTGAACATCCTGCCAGTCCATTGATTTTGGTACTACGCTGAAAACAAAAGGCTGGCTTTGAGGAAGGGCCATGAACTCACATTTAGGGGTGTAATTTTGCACAAGTCAGAACAGAGGAGAGACAAAACTGTCCTGCAGACAATAGGCTTCAGTATGGGGAATGCTAATTATAATGCTGGAAAGCTGCGGGGTCACGCTCTTTCCACTCTTCTGCAATTACGCTCCAGGAAGCGTGGCAAACAAGAGGTTAACGTCTCTGCTTCTCTCTTTATTATGCTTGGGAATTTCGTGCAGATGCAAGGCGTAATTCCATAAGAATTATATTGTTGGTTATCATTAATGGCTGCTTGTTATGAAGTGCAATATTCCTACCTTTTAAAATTCAGCGGGATCCTAGACAGGCCCTTCCTCTGTTCGGATCTCGGCCAGTAAATTACTCAATAGGGTGCATACAGTGGCTGGAGCAGTATAATAGCATCACCCTTGGAAACTTCGTGGAGCAGGATTGGTAACCACAGGAGCAAAGGGGCACTTCTTCACAAGGATGTCTTTCAGTGGCACAGACGGTCAACCAGAGGGCAAAACACAATGTTTCAGGCTAGATATAGATTTCAAATGGGGCAGATATTTGGCAGGCGGGAATCATATACATAAAGCTGACTTTGAAAAAATGTCGTACAAAAAGAAAGATCCACTGTTACCACAGGAATCTGAATGCATTATATAGGGCTTTATTGGCTGGGTCTTGTTTGAGGAGGAAAAAACAAGACGAGCAGACCCAAACTGCAGCCTTCAGGAGCAGAAGGACATCGCTTCTGTGCTAGCTTCATCTTTTTTTAACACGTAGCTTCTGCTGACTGCAGTTCTGGCAGCATTTCCTAGGTGGAAGAGATATTTCTCCTCAGTTCCTGGTTAATATCAGATCTCATCCCAGTTTAACCTGTTTGAGACAAACTAGGTAACTTCATGCATCAGGTGCGTTTGGGATTTGCTATACTCTTTTCATGGCTGATCCCACGTGCTCCATCTACCTGCCAGGTCATGGGAGAAAATCATTTACTGTTTATCACGGGGGCCAGCTCTGTGAAGGAAGGTGAGTGAAGGACTGTGCCTGCAGAGCCTGGTTTGTGAGCGAGCCTTGATGTGCTCTTTGTCCTCAATTTTCCATAAAAGCAATCCCAGTCCATTGCAGGTAGGGAAACATCCCCTTTTGCCCAGACATATTCTGGAACAAATTTTGCCACACGATGTTCTCGTGTTGTAAATATCCCTTCTGAAAGATGTCAGAGCATGTTCATCATTATTCTATTAAAACAAAGTCTCACCTGAGGCTACTGCCCTTGGACTGCTTCTAAAGCCTCGTTAAAGTAGGTGCAAAAAGAAGGGGCACAGGAAGGCTCCCATCTGGGCGCTCTTTGCTCTTCCAAACAAAATGACCACTAACTCTTTGCAGCTGGGGTGATAAGACATGAAGGCTGGCTTCAGAGCGAGCCTAGGGCATGGCTTGAATTAATGTTTCTGGATCTGCAGCAAGATGCCTTAAAAGCTGTCTGCACCAGATTTGCTGCACTGCCTGTGTATTACCACTCACGTGCATTTCCAAAGATGTCTGACAGTGCCTCAGCTATCGGTTTGATGTGTATCTGCAGAACAGCAGAAGCAGCCCTGAAAAGCTGTGGATACCCTGCATGTGCTCCGCGGGCTCGCTTACAGGCGTATGCCTATGCAATATTTACATTCCTAATATATCTTATTATAGTCAAGGGCAACTATATGCAGTTAAAAGTAAAATTGCTGCTATCAAGCGAGAAGTGCAGTCACTCCTTAAAAATTGAGAAGATTATATCTGAAATGCCTTTTCAAAAACTCTTACTCTGTTATTAACACCCTAAGAAAAGAGCTCAAGAAAAATGGGATAATTTTCCAAACGTAAAGGACAATATAAAAAGATGTTTATGGAAGTTTTAGACTAAACCCGGTCCTCTATTATTAAGCAACAGCTCATGTTGCATGCTAGAGACTCTACATGCTTTTATGGCGCTTTTACATATTAATTGTCCAATTTTATCAAAGTTGGTAATAATTTACTTATAACCAGCATTGGGGTCTAAATAATATTTTTATTTCCATTAAGTTTCTTTCCCAGGATTTTTTTTTTGACGGTTATATCCTCTTATCATTGATGTTACTTCTCATCACAGACTGAATATTCACATGAAAGATCAAATCACTGTTATCTTGGGTTGTTACTATTTTTTCATCTAGATTGTTAGCCCATCATTTTTTTTTATGGCATTTTACAGTAGTTGCTACATTTATAGCATACCTGCTAGTCCAATTCATTATACAGACTAATGTTTTTTGAGAAAAAAATTAAAAGAATACCTCTTTATGAACCCACACACATTAATGTGAACATCTCACATTTCTTTTCCTTTAGTGATTCCCGATAACCTAAAAGCATTTCCTTACTTTCTGATTTACATATTTCTGGGTTTTATTTTTCAGCTAGAAAGGGGTTTTGAGAAGCCTTATTTGAATTACTGCCAGATTTAGGTGTGAGGGAGGAAGGGACTGTGGTCTTGGAACTGCAGTCCAGAATTCATGAGATGGGAAAATTAGAGTCTAATCCTGATCATCTTCGTTGGAGCTCTCTCCAGGTAACAGAGAGCCTCATGAGCATTCAAGGCTGACTGCTGCTGGAATTCCCTTTAGGTGGTGAAGATTCTTTTGTTTGTTTCCGTGTAGACAAGGAAACTGAGGTATAGAAAGTTTATTGGATTAGGCAGAAGTCTTGACGAATGTTCCTGGAGTAATAGGAACTATTATTTCCAAAATTTCCTGAAAGGAACTGTTATTTTCCTAAAAATATGAATTTTTATTTAAAGATTTTTTTATTATTATTATTATTATTATTTTTTCTTCTAAAGCTTCCCATTTCCAGACTTCCTTTGTGAGCCTGGGACAGTCCCATCAAGCTCAGTCCTTCTCATACTGCCCCAGAGGGCATGGTATGAAACCTGTAGCTGTTCTTTGGTGGGGGCACCTGGGTGTGTTAGGAGTGACAGAATTGGAAGAGGCCAAGGGAGTGTTAACGGTCTAAATACATGGGAGAGATAAAGGAAGAGGTTTGATGCCACTTGTAAGATGGGAAGCAGAATCAGAGAGAAATGAAAAGGCTTCCCATGAACACACAAGAAATTTCTGGCAAAGCTGAGAATTTAACTCAGATCTTCTCTTTTCAAGGTCAGTTTGTTGGCATAATCCTCTTGCTGTTTTTAAAAGGAAAGAAACAAACAACCCCTCAATCTCCTGACTTGTCACACTTGGTTTTCTTACATGCCGAGTCCATCTAGGGTATTCTTCAGATAAGTTTGTAAAATTGAATTAACTGACACAGCAAGTAGCATTCTGGTCATGGGCCTTGAATAAGCCCAAGCACGACTTCTGAGGTGTCTGCAAAATGTCTCAGCTGAGGCTGCAGTTGCCCCTGATACCTGCTCTCCCTGGAAATGCAGTGTGATGTACCAGACATTGCTGTCACTGCATCAACCTTCAGGTCCACCAGCACGGCTGGCTACAAGGTGGCGGCTCTCAGAGGATGTCCCATCACCAGCATTCAGCTTCTAGCACTGAAAATATCGAGGTACCCTTGTCAGCAGGCTGAACATGAAGACTTAAATTCTGCCATAAATGACCTGGGATGGGGCTGGGATGAGGAAAAGCAAAACCTCAATATTAAAAGTTTACTCAGATTATAAATGCTTTGTTGCAGTGACCAACTCCTGCGTATGTTGTGCCCAGCACCGTGGAGCTCTGGCCAAACAGCCTGTGAGAAGCAATAGTGATTGTGGTGATGGTGTTGTTCTACAAAACTAAAAGGAAGCCCTGGCCACACACATTTAGCACTCTGCAGCATGCATGTCAGCGACGTGAGATCAGATGACTGAACTTCTAAAAATTGAGGTTTATCTGGCTATGGTACCATGTGGCTGCATACCCTTAGTCTGCTCCCGACATAGGAATCCATGGGATTTTGCTTTTGGTGCCAAACAGAGCAGAACTGAACCCTGAGTCTTCAAGTTGAAATATTGCAATTACCTGTGCAAACTGTGTAATTGTACTCATGACTGGACAGACGCTTAATGTTGAAGATTGGTTTCAAAAATGCTGAAAAACCAAATGCCTAATTATCATGTGCAGCTGACTCCAACCACAAAATTGTAGGTGCAGATACAAGAGGCTGTGTGTATGGCTCTTAATCTATAAATGTTTGATTTGGAACAAAATTTTTATTTAGCTTTAAAAAAAACAACCTTCCAAGTAATTAAACAGACCAGTGAAGATTCTAAAAATACAGCAAATGCTGTAAAAGTGCCATAAAAATGATGGGTTAACAGTCTATCTGAAAAAATAGCAACGAGCCAAATTAACAGTGATTTGATCTACACATGAATATTCAGTTCTGCCTCTGAGAAAAGGTAAGAGATGAATGTAATGGTAAGAAAAAAATGTTTTTCAGAAACCCATTGCTGATAATTAGTAAATTGTTACTAACTCCAACAAAATATGGTGATGATCTTGCAGATCCTGGACGGTATATGCTATTGAGCAATGGACCCACAAGACAACGAGGCTTCTGTCCAGCCCATCCAAAGGCATGCTACGAAGATGTTGTCCACTTGTCAGGGACCCTCACTCAGGAAAATATCATTAATATTGACAAACCCTAATTTGTGCGTGTGCGTTTCATTGGCATGTTCCATTCAGGCTGCCATTTGTCTTGGTGAAGTGCTGTTCCTGGCCAAATACCACTAAGGTAAACGTTTAAATGTTCAAAAAATGGAAAAGCAACAACAAAAATTAAGATATTTATTCAGTGTCTTTACAGCTTTCTACATGGCTCCTTCTCATAAAAGCTTAAAGGTTGTCCTGGAATATAACTGAGTAAGCACTGAGAAACAATTTGCACTGATAGCAAAAAATAAATATAATAATAAATAATAAAAAAGAGGAGTTCTTGTTTAAGCAATTACTGTGACTTCCCAAAGCTGTAACACACTGCTCTGCTGACCCCTCCTGTGCAGGGCCATGCTGCCTGCCAGGAGAGATGCTTACCAAGTCAGTCACTGTTTTTCCATGGGTATAAAAAATCGGTCGCAAAGTCAGGTTTGCAGCCTTGCACCTCGCTTGGCACCTCTCGGCATGGCTCCTTCCAGCCATGGAGCAACCCATGGGGGGACCGCAGCTGCTGGGACCAGTAACAGGGGCATGTTTTATTGTTGCACTAACATCTTTGGAAATGGTGGCTTCCACGCAGGGACACACTCTGCCACTTACCAACAGCTGTGAGGGTGGAGAAACTTGGAGAAATCCTCCAAAACACAACTTCCAAATGAACCCTCTTGGAGCAGGGTTTGCTCCTTGGAGGGAGCACCATGCCCTGCCAGCTGTAGATCTGCAAAGCAGCATTTTTCTGCAGTAGCACAGGGCTCTTCTGGGGTGGCATCCTGATTTATGTTCCCGGGCGGGCAGTAACAGGGCCCCCAACAACCATCCCTCGTCCTCCTCTAAGGGGTTTGGGAACCAGCTCTGTGCTTGATTTCCTAGCGGCTGAGGAATATAACTATTTGAACTGGTTATGTAAAGAGAGAGAAAAAAAAAAAAAAAAAAAAAAAAAAAAACACTGAAAAGAGAAAGATTTTCTCCTGAATTATTCTCCTCCCAGCCCCTGGTGAGAACTCAGCTTCTTGCACACCGCGCTTCTGAGCTTCACTCCTACAGTCATAATATACATGTTCAGCAGTCCCCGAGCGACAGCTTCAAAAATGTGAGTTCCTGGGTCTGGTGTTGCCTTCCAGGCACGGATAACCTTTGCAACGCTTCCCTGTTTGTCAGCCACAAGTAGGATGCTTGCGCGACTCCATCCAGGAGCCGGGGTTTTAACTCGCTGCAGCTGGCGTGCCGTGCTCCGGGTTTTTACGGGCCGATCCGGGGTTCTGGTAGGTCAGCACAAACAAGCCAGTCCCTTGTGCAGACCCTGCAAGCCCTGCAGCTTGTGTTAGTAATCGGGCAGGAATGACAGCCACTGCCAGTTCTCTGGGTTGGTGCTCACTGAGCACAAAAGTTAAAAAAAAAATAAAAAATTAGACCGAGAGGAAAACCAGTAATTATTTTGTAAATGGGATTTCTGTGAATTAAGAAACTTTGCAAACCCGATACCAAGGCAATAAAGCAATCGGTATGAGAAGAAGCTTAAATCACAGTGCTGCTTGTGCATACTCTATTGCCTTTCCTGCTCACACTGCCTCAATCAAGTCATGCAGCTAGCTTATGAAATGCGAACTCTGAAAGCCCAAACCTGTTAAAAATGCTTCCCATTGCCAAACAAAGCAAAAATCTTTCCACTTTGGAATGAGCAACTTCTGTGATCAACCAAATCTGTTCTCTGATGAAAATAAATGCAGAATTCAGATCAATGAAGCGTGTGTGTGAAAGGGAAAGAAAGAGAGAGTGGGCGACTGGAAGTGAGAAGTGGAAGGAGCTGGGTATCCTTCAGTTTCCATATCTGCACATTATAGCTAATAAAAAAATATAATAGCTTGTAGTATTTCCAGCAGAAATGGGAAGCTGTGACTGTACAGTCTGCAGCGAGCTTGAATCATAGGAACCAAATGGAATATCCTGTAGGTTTTCTATAGATCTGCTCTGCACACACTTTCAAATAACCTTTAACAAAGGCAATGAATCGCTGCTGCCATTGTAAAAATCTCAGTGTGCTTCCCTAACGTGATACTAATGAAACGTATCTTAAAGAACAGAAGTTCAGATTACAGGAACTTCAGTAAATATGATCACTCACCTGTATCATTTTACCAGGATATTTTTCTCATTGATTTTTAAAGAGAAGCAGGTGTGGGGTAGTAATGACTAATTCACGCTGCAAAACGAAAAAGCTGTGTGGTTTGCTGCTCCTGTGATGTCTCTTCCCCACTCTCCGAGCTCTGCCATATTTTGGCAAAGATTCAGTTCCTATATTGGGTAGCTAATATAGGCCCTATATTAGATAGATGATTAAGTAAGGTGAGAAGACAAAAAAGCAGTGACACTAACTCCCTGCAGAGCTCCATTACCGGACCGTTCCCAGGACCTCCATTAGCCTTGGATGAAAAGAGCAGGGACGTAACGATCCGGAGGGGCTGCTAAATGCTCAGTACGCGGTGCAGCCAGCGAGTGCTACCTGCAAGGGCGTCCAGTCAGCCCCTGTGACTCATCAGTGTGTTATATTCTGCCCAGGAGGTACTGCCTCCCTGCTAATTCTCACGTGTTTTGGGGAAATTTCATCCTGGGTGCAGTTCCTGCAGTGATTAGCTTTGGTTCAGGTCTTGGCATGCTCGCTCCAGCTTCGTTCAGCTAAGATGCACCCTGGCACCCTGCTAGGAAATTATCACTGGCTCGAGGTAGATTGTGCCTATCGTGCTCTTCTCATGTACTTGCTGTCGTGGCCCAAGCAGGTATATATCAGAAGAACACAATGCAGAACTTTAGCAGCAGGTACACAGGATAAAAAGTTTTCTGCAGTTTTTTCTTATCCTGGGGTGGAGAGAAGACTGACATCTCATTAACCTGAGATTATTAAAACGTGACCTGCAGTCCCAGCAGGGTGCTTCATTTATCCGCTTTCTGTTTAGAACTGGGCATCCATTTCCTGACAGTTGGCTCCCAGGACCTCACCCGAGGAAACACGAGGGAAGCTGCAGAGATTACAATGCTCTGAGCAGACAGGCAGGACATTTCCCGTCCAGATCACACCTGGTGTTTGTAGTTCAGCTTTCCAGCAGTGCATGCTGCTGACCTCGCCTCGCAGTGGGTAGTAGATTTCCCACTGTCTTTGAGAGACTGCCAGCACGGGCTGTTTTTTTGGAAACCCATGTCCCACTTCTTTATTGGACACCAGGTACATCAAAGGTTGTGCTAGTGTCGTGATCTGGCTGCTTCTGGACCTGGGGCCAGCCTCGCTTGTGTTACGTCAGAAGCTGGCTGATGTTCATGGAGCTTTTTCAGGACTGGCCGTGGCCTTCCCAGGTGTGTGCACGTGTGTGTGCACCTCCGAGCGTGAATTTGGCACGCGTTATCCATGGTTGGACCCATGGCTGCAACCCCACTCTGGAGCTGGTCTTTCTCCTTTCATAACCAGCTAAATCGTCAGAAAAAGCATCTTTATAAAATACCTCTTTTTAAATGGTTATGGTTTTTTCCTGTCTTCTGTCCACCCTTTTCTTTTTCCTGAGAACATATTTCATCTTCCCACGCCCATGCTGGCAATGCTAGTAACTCTGAAGGGGACACTGCCTTTTATATTTCAGAAGCTTTCACGTTGTGCAGATCTTGAAGAGTCCCGAACTATTAAAGTTATATATAAGGGAAATTCTGGTAACATTATTAATGCCTGTCATTTTAAAGATAAAAGCATTTCCTCAGTCTCCTTGTGATCTGATGGATTTACTGGCATATAAAATTAATACCTTTCAGTCTTTGAAACCAAGTTATGTCTTAGTGACCTGATTCTCCCCAGATCAACAGACAGCCCCATGCAGGTGTGAATGCTTTAAAGGGACCAGATTCTCTCCCTGCCAGGGGTACTCATTGCATGCACACAGGAAAAAAAAAAAAAAAAAAAAAAAAAAAAAAAAAAAAAAAAAAA
>NC_048926.1:79182836-79197531 GCF_011077185.1 Oxyura jamaicensis | reverse complement strand
AAAAAAAAAAAAAAAAAGACTTCACACTAATGGCTACATTTTCAGTGCAATACAGGGAAGATGCAAATTGCCACTTTCTAACCTTACACATTCACAGAACTTGTGTTACAAATGATATGGTATCTTCCTTCTTTTTTCTTTTACTTTTTTTTTTTTTTTTTTTTTTTTTTTTATTCTGGGCTGTGTATTGTAAGAACCAAGTACATCTGAATGTCCCAGACTAATTATGGATGAGATACCCACCATTACCAGCAGTATTACCACAAGGGAACTATTATTAGTACATAATATTATTGTGCTATCCCTACTATTGTTATGATTTAAAAGATTATTTTATTTTTCAACCCTTATTTTCAGTGCCTCTCATAGTAAAATTACCTTTGAGGTTAAAATTTGATGTTTGTTCCTCTCAGACCAAAGGAAACAAACAAAAAAATAAACAGCTGAATAAAATCCATCCAGTCATTTCAGAACAATAAATCTAGGGAAATATTATGGCTTTTTTTTTTTTTTTTTTTTTTTTTCCATTACAGACTCTCAAAGAGAGTTTGAATGTAAAGCTCAAAACTTGGCATGTACACAGTTTTCAATGAAGATCACATGCTTTTGTAAGCTTGGAAAAAATGGTTAAGCAGCACATTACATGCACAGTATATATTATTTTTCCATGCTGTCTGATCCAGCTCAATCCTATGGGACACAGAGATGCCTGAGAAATGGGCAATGCCGTCGATTCCCAATGAAACCACGGCGAGTGGAGAACTTCTAAGCCCCTGGGGACACGGACACGCAAGCTGGATGTCCCTCCCACCTTTACGATGGCTGCAAAGCACTCAGCTGCTCTGCCATGTGAAAGCTAGGGCTTCTCTTCAGCTGGATTCACAGAAACCTATTTTGGCTGCCTCTAATAAACCAGAGGCATGCTACGGCCTTAACCCAGCACTTCCCAAGCTATTTTCTCCAGCTCTTCCTCCATGAACTCTGTCCCCTCTCTCTAATTAGCTCAGGCCAGATCTGTGGTGTCCTGGTGATCCAACATCCAGCCTGGGAGCGGGCTCACGTCCTCCCCTCGCTGCTGTCCTGAGCCGATCTCGCAGCCCTCTGTGCTCCTGTTGTAGCAGGGACATGCCCTACGGCTTGGGAATAGCTGCCACCATTAAGCTGTTTAACATCGAGGAGCCTGCAGGGTTTGATTTATGGGGAAAAGCCATAAACTAAATATAGCTTTGCTAAACGATGAACAAGTCGGGATTAATAGTTCCGTAGAAGTCAATGGCATGCGTGTTCGCCAGAACAAAGAAAATTACTAAATGGCTGCACGGAGTGATGTGGAGGTGAGATATTAGCCATTTCCCCAAATGTGCCCTGTGCTCTTCTCTTTGAGAAGACTCTGGGCAAGAAAAATTCACCCTCCCCTCATGCCCTATCTACCCCGACCCATTTTTCAGCACTTTGCCATGCCTGTTCTCTCTGCAGAGGCAAGGCAAGGTGGCAGCGATGTGCACCAGCACGACCATGTGCAGGTGATGCTGCCTGCTCCCGTTGGAGCTGGAGAACCACTGCAGCCTCTCCTGTCAGCTGGCAGCAGTCCTATCACTAGCTTCTGGATGGTCTTTGTGGGATGGCAAAGATAGATCTAACGGGAGACTGCTTGAGGCAGGTGTCCTAGTGAGGCCTAATTTTGCTGGCTTTAAATGCCAATTCATGTATATTTATATATATATATAATATACTTATATATATATATATATATATATTTTTTTTTTTTTTTGCAGGAGCACTAAATTGTGCCATTTTAAAACAGGAAGTCTATGCTAAAAACATGTGTAAAACCATTATGCTGTAGCCAACACTTCAGGCTTTTCTAATTAGGTCATTTGGAAAAAAGATGACCTTTTAGTTTCTGTGCTGCTTTTCCTAGGGTCACATGTTTCTAATTATCGTTTGTATTTTACTTTGCTAAAGCTGTTGACAAGCTGTGGCTCTGTGTGTGCGCGTGTGTGTGTGTGTGTCTCTGTTTTGGTTTGTGTGAGAGAAAAAAGCGCAAGAAAAGAGACAGTACACAGGCTTTACAAAGTTTCTGTCTGCAAGCTTTCAGTGAACATAAGAGGACAGAAACAACTTGTGCGCATATTTTAAGTGGGCCTAAACAAGAGCTGCAAAATCTATGGGATGAGGGACCCAGAGATCTTTCCAGTGTTTGTGTCTCTGAGCCAGTTTCTCTTGAACTTGTCCGAAGTTTCTTCACAAACATTTGCACTTGCTTGCGCTGTCAGATGAGAGTCTTCTTTCAAACATTAGCTAGAAAGTCAATGAACAGATCACTCTACAGCTGAGATCAATGCAGGAAGAAAAACACAGATTATAGAAGAAAATTTGCATTTTTCCAGATGCATTTTGAATATAGAAAATCTGCTATCAGAAGCAGAGAGAAATTATAATTACTCGGTCCATACAGGGTCTTACACTCAGCCCTGACAAACTGTAGATGAACTTGCACTAGAGACATCCAGGAAATTTTGACAGCAAAAATGTTCACAATGTATAAAGTAAATGACACGTGATATTCCAATCTCTTGCATTATAGTTGTACTTCTGTCTTCATCCATTGGCTCTGCTGTTTGAAAATGAAAGGTGTTGCTCCTTTGAACCACAGACCCTTTCATAAACTTTGTAATCAGACCAATAAGTTGTCTTAAAGAGTGTGTTTTCAGCACCTTTTCTTCAAATGAGTGTTTAGTCCTTAATTCGTAGCTAATCTATTGTACATCCCTACTTAAAATGTGGTAGGTAGCAATAATTTTTGTGGTGCAATGAGCTGCTGATAATTTAGAAGACCTCCTGACCCGGAGCAGGATGGCACTGGGCATGCATGATTATTTCATTTGTGAAGTAACTGAGCAAATGAGGGCAAGATCCTCGGGCTCCGACACGGGGCTGTACTCTCTGTTCCAGGAATGAATTTCATTTCTTCATTTTTTTATAGGAAAAATCTGTTTACAAAGAAGACTGAAAAGGGGAAAGGGTTCTCATCTGTGAGCACTGCTTTAGGAAGATTATGTTATAATTTCATGTGAAAGAGAGAGCATATTTTATTTCAAGAATGCTCATGAGGCAATTCATAATGAGAATGTAGTTTGACTGGTCAATTTGTATTGAGAAGGCATCCCATGACTTAAAAATTGATAGTGTAGTCATAGCATGAGTAAATGATTATTGTGAATGGCCCTGATTCAGAAAAGCACCGAACAGGTGCTTGATGTTAAATGAGAACTTTTGGATGGCAGTTTCGAAACGTACCAATATGGCACAAGCTTCCCAACTGTAAGCTTAAATGTTGCTATGACAGTTTTCAGGGTTTCTTTAGTTCTTGGCTATCTGTAGGTGGTTTCCAGGAAGAGACACAACCAGCATTTGCAGAAAGCGGTTACCTGTAAGTTGTTGTAAAACCTAGCTGTTATTCATTTATTTTTCTGTATGTGCAAGTAGCTCGGTACATATGCACTTGAATATCTGAATCATTAGTTTTCACTTGAATTTTGTGATGCAAATTTTCAAACCTACCTTCAGCTCTGTGTAGATATAGGGAAACATGTTGTGGACAGCATGAATACTTGGCACAAGTGTCCAAAATGCAGTGCCACTTGCCTTGTGTTATGCTACCCATGCACTACAGCACTCATGCTATGCTACTGCTCTCAGGTTTGGAATTGTGTAACATCTTCTGCATTCCCTGTGCCTGGCTGGTCGAGCACTCACCTTGATTTCAAAGTGAGAAAGAACAGACATGCCTATTTCCATGAAAAGATAGCACTTAATGTGTTATACTGGCAGGACCAAGCTCAAAAACAATCAGCCACACAAGGAACACACACACAGAAAAATGCTTTTAACCTTGGTCTGAAAAATGTTTTCCAAAATTGCTTGAAGAGTAAGCGTAGTTACAGATCTCCAGCCTGGAACAATGTAGCAGCTGGACATTCCCAATGTAAAACCTCCAGTTTTCCACAGAAAATAAAATCATTAAGCAAATCAAGCATAATTTGCTTCCTTATCTCTGAGACTAACAGAAAAATTTTGGCGGTAATCAAAGCATGGGGACACTGCCCAATCAATGTTTAGAGGATTTCTGCAATGAACAAGAAAACAAATTGTATGCCAGACTGCACATTCTAAGAAAACTGCTCAGCCCGTGCCTCCGTGGCGATGTTTTGAAGGCATTTGAACTTCACCAGGACCACTTCTGTACTTAGAGGGAATCACACATTCAAATGCTCTGATCTTCCCTTCCAACCCAAACTATTTTCTGATTATCCATGTATCTATTATTTTATATTTTATATTTTATATTAGATACATGGCTAATCACCTAAGTGAAGTGTTTGCGACTCACGCAGTTGCCATCCCCTGGGCTCCCACATACCACTCCTGCACCATCTCCATCTTCTTGTTGGGTGGACAGCAGCTCGGATGCACTCAGCATTGCCAGGACCACCAAAGTCCTGTCCCTGGGCTACTCATATGGGAGCAACTGCTGCACAAAAGCAGATGAGATGTGGAGTGCAGTGCACAGGCATGATGCCAAAGCGAATGGGCCTGAAAGATGGATAAAGGCTTTCAGAAAGTCTTCCAGAAATCTTAGCCAGGCCCTTTCCTAATGCCAATCCACCCTGTAATCTTTGGGGTTTCATTTCCTTCTTCAGGTTTTACAACCTGCTCCTCTCCCACTTCCTACAGTATCAATCCTATCATCTCAGGATCTATACAAGAAGACTTAAAATTAACCAAATATTTTGGCAACCTAGCACCAGCAGGAGCAAAAGTTCTGGTCTGTGCTTTAAATCTTGGGTCACAGCCCTTCTGTCAGTGTTACTTACAAGATGCGTTGCCTTGAGCAAATATAGTAAGTAAAAAGAAGTTCCTGAGGTTATAATTGAGTTTTTTGAATATCTTCCAAGTCTTCTCTGCTCTGTTTCGTACAGGGAAGAAACAAAATATACCCAAAGCATATGACTTAAAAAGCACCAGAAAACCTGGAAAGAAGTGGTTAAATTGACCTACATACCAGCAACTTTGCTGACCAGATTATTTAAAAGGCTAAAGGGCTGCAGATGTCAAATCCATATATGTATCAGTAAAATGATCATGATAATCACAGCTTATAAAATAGAGCTGAAATGCTTCATTAGGTACTGACAGTTTCTAAACCATGTTGTCACTTTCTGAAAATGTGTCACACTGGCATTTTTTTTTTTTCTAGATATGGAGAGAAAGAAATAGAGAATTGCACTGTGAAGCAGGGATGAGCTGAAGGCAAATCAAAAAGGTCTCTTAAAGAGATCACCATTCTCTTTCAGCAAAGCAGGACAATGTATTAAATAAAACTGCTCTTAACCTGTTGGGCACTTGAATCCCTTGGGTTTCCTGTAGTTATTCTATTGAAAAGGAAGCTTAAGAAGTACAGATTTCAACAGCTTTTCAATTGCCTGTAGCTCAATGTAAGGAAAAGTAAAATTTAAAGGCAAAGTGAATTCAGTGTTGCATTCAGATTACAGCAACTTGTACTTGACATTTTTCCTTTTTAAAAACAGTTTGTTCTTGAATTTGTGTCCTGGTTTATTTATTTATTTATTTATTTTTTTAATGATTTCTCCTATATACTTTTCCTTGTGCCTTTTTTTTTTTTTTTTTTTTTTAAAAAAAATATAAAGAATGACATTATGATATTGATATATATTTCTTTCATGCACCCATCCAGTCCATTGTTTTAGAAGAGTAATTATTGGAAATATATATATATATATTATTTTTTTTTCCACTAAGCAATATGACATGCACGTGGGCAAAATATGCCCTCGTGTAGTAAAAAGAAATTATATATATTTAAGTCCCCCTTTCAAAATGTAATTTAAAGGATACTTTAACAATCACTGAGCCTACTTCTGCATATCTCAACAACAGCGAATTTTACAGAAGCTCCTTAAAATAAAATAAGGTCCCCAGCTTGAGCCTACTGATATGCAGCATACATGAATACTACCATACTGATCTGTGAAGTCCCTCCTGCAGGGGATTTCCTAGCAAGAATAGCTTTCAAGTGAGCCAAAAAGGCTGGTAGAAGTGGTCTGAGTAATCGGTTTCTATCTATTAGATATAACTGGCAAAATAATTCACCTTATAATATACACTAATCACAAGCTTGCACCAAATTACACCCCTTTCACTTGTTTCATAAGGATTCATAAGGTTTTCTCCTCCTTTCTTCTTCATGTACTTCATGGTCATTGCAGAATTATTCTGCCCTTATCTCTGGAAAACAAGACCTAAACTGGAATAAAAGAGTTATGGATGTATCATATCAGGGCAATCGTTCTCACCCACATAAAGACAATGGTGTAGAACCTTGCTGAGCTTGCTCCAGGAAGAATTAAATTGGGCCCAAACCTAGCAGTGAGCATGAGAATAAAAATAATTACCTGTGAGGTGGTCATGTAGGAGACAGGTGAGATCATCTTATATTTTAAGCTATTAAATGAAAAAGAGGAGAACATTTACTTATTAAGATAATTTCCTAATCATTCTTATAAGATTTTAATGAGTGACAAACTGACTCTGGATACAAATTTATGATTTCCCAAAATAACAATTTGATTGGTTTGAGTGATGTCTTGCATCAAGTAATCACAGTTAATTTTGCTTCAGAAGCGATTTGACTTTGCCAGTCTATCACATCTTCCAGTGCGCACAGCTGTATTTCCATGGTTGCATCTCTGCTCTTTGTTTGATGCAACCCCCAATGCTTAGCAAGAGTTTCTTCTCTAACCTTTCTTGTCATATTCATGGACCAACTCAGAGGTAAGTGTCTGCTTGTCTATTTATTTTATTCTCTTTATCAGAAATTTCCTCAAGATACTCCTATCAAACCCCAGCCCCACTGAAATTTCAGTTTCTTCACAGGATGGGACAATGGAAATAAAAGGAGAACACAGACCAGTGGCAGGCAGTGTAATGATTTTTTTTTCCCCACCTGCTCCATATGACAAGCCAAGCTCAGAGAGGAGGGAATTGTCCCTAACAGCTTTCCTGGGAACGTGGGCAGCAGAGAAAAGGGAAAGGACAGATGTGCTTTCCCTGGATAAGTGAGTCTAAACTGAAAAAGTAATTCTTTTTCCTTGCACTTCCCTGGGTAACTTGAGACCACATATTTCTTGTGTTGTACCTGGAAGAACTGAAGCCACAGGTTTCTACCTTGATGCCAAAGTCAGGCCTGCAAGCTGGTATTACACACCTCAGCAAATATGGTTTGCTTTGAAGGGAACAGTCTTGGGAGTGCAAGGTGGTTAATATTTCAGATGAGGTACTTATACCAAATCCTGAGGCATCTAGTCCCTCTCTGATGCAGTTGCCCTGAGTTTAACTGCATGCATGGATGTGTGGATGAAGGCTGCAGCAAGTGAGGAGGCAAAGATGAAAGAGTGACAGCAGTATTTCTGGCTAGACGACAGAACCTATTACAAAGGAAAAATTAAGTCATAAACCACTCTGCAACAATGGCAGAGGGCTCGCTGAGAAATGTGGACGCCATTGGCTGACTTGCGGCACAAAGTCGGACAACTGTTTGCCAGATGTGTTGGGATGTATGCGTGCTACCACGGCTTTGTACGCAGCCCGTCGCATACCGCAACTGCATTGCTTGGGGTGGGCTGTGAGAAGCAGAAAGGAAGGCCAGAGCACAGTTGACATTTTTCCTTTTCACTGTTTGTTTTATATCCTCCCACTCCTCATTTTCCTCCTACTACACCCTGGTGTTGCATACTGATGAGAAAATACTTGGTTCAGACCCAAGCAGTTATTTTTGGTTATTAAGGTTGGTGCTGGCTGCCCAACCTACACTTTCCAATTTGCCAGAGTTGCACGGAGCTGATCGTTTTGCATTGTCAGCATTTAAGGGCACATGTAGAAAGGGTTCTGAAAAGGAAATATGCATGCACGCACCTATGTGTATCTGGATGTAGATGAATGCATATGCACAGCTTTCCATCCCTTAGGTTGAATTAGGTGAAATCAACTGTCTTCTGTCAGGTTTCCCAGATACTCTGTTCTTTCCAGCTCTTACGACAACACCTGTAAAAAGATATAAAAATGACAAAGGAAAGCGTTGGATGATGAAACAAGAGCGCATGCTGCTAGGATAGGACCGTGCAACTGAACGCAAATGCGAACAAGCAGTATCACAAAGTAAAGTATGTGTCTTTCTGTCCACTTGGGAAGTGAGGTCTTGTGCAAGTTAATACAAAAGACACCGGGATGAAGTGAAGCAAGCAGCGAGCTTTCTCCTTACTGTTGGTGGGGGACCAGAAATCAAAGAAAACTCCAGTCACTAAATGAGGCACTCAGCTCCCTGGCTAGACTTTTCATACATCCAAAAGCAAATAATTTTCCAGACTGAGATCTGCTCAGCATTTTTGCTTGCTGCAGGTGAGCTCTGACTGAGGCTTCTTAACTAATTTTGTCACAACAGGACTCGTACTCCAAGTGAGATTCCAGCTGGAGCCTATTTTAGATTAGTGCTTGATATTGTGCTTCCCTGGTGGAGGGTGAGAAAGAGAGGAGCAGATATGTTGTAGTGACACACCATATGGCCATTGTGCCTTGGTCTTTTTTTTCTGTCTAGATTTGTGCCACAGGTGTTGGTTGGTGATAACAAGTGAGACAAGGAGCCCACCAGAGAGGGCTAGGACAGCTTGTGACGTTTTGTACTTATCCCCTTCACTGATAGTTTTCACCAGTCTTCTAGGCCTTGAGATGACTTTTAGCTAATTTTCTTGAAATGATTTTATCCCAGATCTATTCATCAGGTCCCTTCACCTTCTTACTGCAACGATGTCTGGGCCTGGAAGGAGAATGCATCACCCTCCTTGAGTTCTGAAAAGAAAATAGGCATGCACGCTCCTATGTGTATCTGGATGTAGATGAATGCTAGGAAACTATCAAAGCTATCTGGTAATGAATTCAAGCAGAAGCACATGTTGCTGTGACCCTTATTGTTATCTGTTTTGGGTAAGCCATCCCTGGAAAACCTTGCTGAGAGCTGACTACTATTGCCAGCTCTCAAGGAGCGACTGTGTGTTCCTCCTAAAATTGCAGCCTACATCTCAAGCTCAGAGGCTGGCAGTCACACTGCCTTTTAGACAAGTAGCTTTAGGAAGTCCTGCCGTGATGGACATGCTAAAGCTGGTGTTCGCTGTGCCCCTCGGACAAGGAACGCGCTGTGGATGCCTATACTGGCTGCTGAGCATTGAGGCTGTCCTGGTTTAGGCATCTGGCTGGTCTTCCTTCACGATTTTCTGTGATACATACCCAAGGAACCTCCATGCCGGGGTGTGTCAGTCACTTCACATTACAGAGCACGAACCAGAAGGCAGCCCCATCCGCCCAGGAGCTGTAGTGTGTGACAGCTGTGATAGCAGCTGCATCTCTGTCCTCCCGGCTGCAGGGAAAAGGCCCAGAAAGAGGTCACCAGTTCTGTGCAAGGATGTAGCTGTGCTACTCATTCCTTCCCACAGCAACTGAGTTTGATTTTGGTCAGTATTTTAAAGGCAGAGCTTGGGTTCACCTCACTCTAGAGCAATGCCCCTAGGGAAGTCACAGCTATTTTTTTTTTTTTTAATTATTATTATTATTATTATTTTTTTTTTGCCCTGGTCATCATTGTGCAGTGATGGTCATGGGGAATAAATCCTCTAGCAACTACACAGATTGGACAGAAAGGCTGACCCCAAGCTGGGAATACAAATGATGAAGATGAGGTCAGTGTAATGAGTGAGGCAAGAGTGCAGGTCAGACTTTTGGAGGTCTCCCGGTCTGCAGGGTGTGTGGTTCTGATTGCCAAGAGAACCTGTGTTTCCCTCATTCTTTGCCGACCTGCAATAGTCTCTGCCTGCCCGGAGCAATCCCGACAACACTCACACGCCTGTAAACACCAGCAAACCAAGTACACTAAATCTATGCATGGCTATTTTTGGTAAGCTAAAGGAAAAATAGCAGCCTGCATTGGGAAAGCCTGGGAGTCTGCCAAGGCCATGATGTAAAGCTTTCCAAGTGAATGCTATGGCTGAATCAGTAAAAGCATGTCTGAGTCAGGATATGCTGTAAGATCTTGCCTTCTGAAATTAAATCCCTCCTCTTGCACAGAGAGGTAATATTTCATGCTGTTAACCCTTTCTTCTCCGCAGAGGAGTGCGCATTATAACTGCATAATTCAAAAGCTTCATTTAATTTAGGAGGAAATGCTTTGTTTAGTATTCAGCATTTGGCTGCTAACAACAAAGTCTGAATCTACTAACGAAGCCAGAAATTCCCAATGGAGAAATAATGAAAACCACTGGTATTTTCCTAGAGTCTTTTTATTTTTAAATCACATCAGTGGATTCTTGCTCAACAATCATATTCAGATAGCTGCTAGCTCAGAAAAGGCAGGGATTTTGAAAAATATATTTCCATATTTCTCCTCTAAGTTTTCCTTTGTATTTGTCCTTTTCAACTAGGCTCATGGTTAGTTTTTATTTATGTTTTTCTTCTGTAGGTTATAGATAGAGTTGTCGACAGGGCTATCCCCTAAAAAGAAAATGATTCAGCAACAAAATAGTTTTCCCTATAACTGGAATATAAATTATTTCCCTGGGCCTCTCCCCAACACCTTTGCAATGAAGCAATTCAAGGAACTTATCTGAGTTCTGATAAGAGAGCTTTTAGGGAACAGAAAGCAATATCCAAAATAGAGAACCTCATTCCCCTAGTAAAAGTGTTTTACAGGACTACTCCTAAGATGTTCCTAAGACAAGGTTTTCAATGAAGGAGTGGTGAGTAATAATAAACAGTTACCTGAATTACATAGGAAGTCTGTTTGAGGAATATCAGTCTGTTAGTGGAGACCATGATACTCTTTATCTGAACAATAATAAAAATTTTTTGCATCATACACAGAAATATTTTTTTAACTGAAAATATTTTCAAAACATCATGCTACTGATGTTGCCCCCTTTTCCCTTTCAGTTTCAGCTCCAGCTCCCCACACTTCATCTGCCTCTTTTCCAGGCTTTGTGCTCCTTTATTTCTTGCAGCTCTTACTGCTTCTTCAAGCTTTTCTTTTTCTGTTCTTATCACTTCAGGCTTCTCTTCTCTTCTCTACCATCTACTTAATCTATGCTCTGTTCCTACTTTCACTGTGGTATAAGCCAGGATCTGGCGGGGACCCGTGGAAAAATCAAGCACACACTTGTGTACATTTGAGACTGTGTTGAGAGGAAGAGTTTCATCAGACTGCCATTGGACTGGTGTCTAGCCCTTCAAATGTCTCTCTGAAAAGCTCAGCATGCTTTGGAGGATATAAAGGGTACTTGCAGGTGATGTTTTGATGAAGAGGGGATTAAAACTGTACAATAATATGATCTCCACAAATAATATGGAGATTCCAGGCTAAAATACACAGCCTGCAAATTTTACATAACGTAATATCAGATCTGACCATCAGCAACATGCCTAACTAACCAGATAAATAAAAGAATAAGGATTTTTTAAAATAATATTTTAGATAACTTTCTTAAATCCAGTCCTAAATGTTAATCACCTAGGTACTAATACCACAAAGTATCCAAAGAGTATATGAGGCAAATATTAACAAAGAACTTCAGAAAATGAGGAAGTTGCTTAAAGATTTGTCTAGTTCTTTAAAAGGCAAAGACATAATGATATTTAAAGATTTCTTTATTTGTGAAATGATACTTTAAGCTTGAGCAGAGCAAAGATTTCAGACTCGATCAGCAAAAGAAGTCTTTCCCCACTGCAGACTACCAGCACCATCACAAAACTGCAGTGGTTATTTCTTCAGCTATAAATGTAGGATTTGCTAGTCAAACAGGGAAAAAATTCAAAATTCAGGGGCCTTACAGGTGTTTTGGGTTGGCTGACTGGGAGCCCTCAGTGTTTTGAGTACAGGTTATAATCTGGAACAAGATGAGATGATAACAGAAATTCAACCATCAAACAAAAAAACATGAACCAGGGTGCCTGGACACACAGTCCCTAACACAAGTCTTGTCAGGTGTTCTGTTGCCCACCATGAGTGCCCGTGGAAGGCCTGCTGGTACCCGGGGCCTGTCAGAGAGCCTGGGGCCTGGGGCCTGTAGACAACCATGCCTTCTGTCCCAGCTCTCCTTGTGTCTGACACATGGATTGCATAGGAAGCTGTGGGGTTGGCCTTAATGGGCCTCTTGGTGGTGGTCATCCTCCAGTATGCCCACTAGAGCTGCCCCAGATGGGACTTCAGCAGTGAGAATTACAGAATCATTAGGGTTGGAAAAGACCTCCAAGATCACCTGGTCCATCCGTGCCCCTACCACCAATGTCACCCACTAAGCCATGTCCCTAAGCACCACGTCTGACCTTTCCTTGAACACCCCCACAGACGGTGACTCCACTGCCTCCCTGGGTAACCCGTCCCAATGCCTGACTGCTCTTTCTGAGAAGAAATTTCTCCTAATTTCCAACCTAGACCTCCCCTGGCACAGCTTGAGGCCATTCCCTCAAGAAGAAACATCAGTTGTCATAACCTCCCTCCGTGCCCACGTGCTGAAGAAGCTGGCCTGTTGGAAAGCAGTACCTGTTCCCCCCCTCTTGCTGGAGTTTGCTGTCATAGAGTATTTAAGCCCGTGAAATGGTACGGGAGGGCTTGTATAAAGGATGCAAAGTGAAATAAAGTTGTATTGTACTGAATTACTGCTTCCTGTGACAGCTGTTTATCCCCTTCAGCAGTCTTTCTGCTGCTTCTCTCACTGAGGCCATTTAAGTCTTAGGGGCATTTTAACCTTTTTTTACTTCTCTCAGCTATAGGAGAGCTCTCCTGTGGCTGCTTACCCTCCTGACTCTTTTGCATTCAAGGCTGCATTTTTGGCCCAAGCTGTTCTTTGTGTGTTGCTCCTCCATGAATCTGCCTTATGGCTTTCCGCTGGGGGACTGGTGCTGATACATATTTCCTTCTAGCAGCATCCTGTTCAATTAGTGCTCTATGACAGGTTGTGGTCCCTACTCAGCAGCAGCTGGGGAGTAGAAACATAAGCCTGTTTTTTTTGCTTGGTAGCCCTACAGAGGCTTCTCCATCAAGATCTGAATCTCCGGTGAACAACTGAATCTCATTCCCGGTTCATTTGCATTTTATTCCTAGCATCTTACTTTGCATTCATCTATATTTATGATACATCACAGTATACGGGCAACTCCTATCAGAGCAATTTTCTTGATGTCATTAGCCTCGCTGGTAACTTGCTAAACGAACAGCAAAAGGGTTTAGGAGGATTCAAATAACAATTAGATAATTATGTCTACAAGAACAACATGACATTTTGTAGCTAGACAAGGGAGATGAAAAATGGTGCCGGTGATATTAACAGAAGCAAGTTTCAGGTGAATACCCAGAAGTTTTTCTAAACTAGCTGGAGTCCCACCAGGAGCCACACACCCCTTATCTACCCGCAGGACTCCTGCTCCTGGTGTTTGCTATCCCTTGCTCTCAGTGTTTCTCAATATTGCTGACAGTTCAAGGCTCTTCACAACATGTCTGCTACCAATGTGCCCCAAAGCCATGCTCCTTTCTGTGCTAAAACCTCTGGAACATTTTCCTTTGCAGTTCTGACAGATGACAATGACTTGAGGGGTTTGGAAAAGGCCATAGCTCCTTACCAAAGCTTAAATTAAGCTACAGCAAACATATTATCTTGTGCTTGTTATGGGATTTACATGATACCCATTATTAGCTTGCTTAAGGGAAATTAAGTGGGAAAAAAGAAAGTACTTCAGAGCTAGACATGTGTTTTGAAATCCTTTACAATGAGAGCAGAGCTGATTGTAATAAAAAAAATAGCAATACACACTAGAGTTGTACCTACAAACAAGCATGTTCCTAAAGAGTTTTGTGAGAAACTTCTGAGCAGAGCTGAAGGGAAAGGAGACAAAACACTACCAGTCATGGCTTTGTGGGAAAGGAGATGGCTGCTGCTACCACAGTGGAAACTTTAGAAAAGCAGAAGCATTTTTTTTTTTTTTTTTTTTTTTTTTTTGGGGGGGGTGGTAAATATTTGCATTACACAAGTGCAAAAAGGCTAGAGAAAAATTGCCCCTGAATACCACTGTGCTGTTTCCCCCAAAGGGAATGTGCCTCACCAAGGCACACGTTAATCCTTGTTCATCCTTGTAACTAGGACACCGCAGCTGCAGTTCGTTTTCACAGAATCACAGAGTGGTTGAGGCTGAAAGAAACTTCTGGAGGTCATCTGGTCCAAACCCCTTCTCAAGCAGGGACATCCAGATCAGGTTGCCCAGGACCTCCCATGACCTGGGCAAAAAAAGGGAATATGCCTTTTTAGTGGCAAGGGCACATTGCTGACTCATGTTCAACTTGATGTCTACCAGGACCTCCAGGTACTTTTCTGTAAATCTGCTTTCCAGATGGGTGGCCCTCAGCATGTAATTGTGCCTGGGGTTATTCCTCCCCAGGTTCAGCATTCTGCACTTCTGTTTTTTGGATTTTGACTCAGGAAGGTTTATGGTAGAGTTCACTTTTCCAAAGCTGTGAAGAAATTGAGTTTTCATATCATGGATGTCTGCTGCTAAATTCTAAGCATTAGAAAATCCATTAAAA
>NC_048926.1:79156195-79182436 GCF_011077185.1 Oxyura jamaicensis | reverse complement strand
TTAAGTGGATGAGACTGTTCCCAAACTCATGTGAATCCCCTAAGGAGACCTTTTCATCACCAGCCCATTCTCAAAATTCAATACTATTTGCATAAAGTAATGAGGGCAAGGGCAGCCTATGCACTGTAATAAA
Source organism: Oxyura jamaicensis (assembly GCF_011077185.1). Lineage (NCBI taxonomy): Eukaryota > Metazoa > Chordata > Aves > Anseriformes > Anatidae > Oxyura > Oxyura jamaicensis. The sequence continues at coordinate 79,182,303 of NC_048926.1, read as the reverse complement.
TGTGCATGCAATATTGCAAGTAACGGCACCTATATCACCAGGAAACCTCCGCAGTTATGCTTTGTACACATAGACATATAAAGGAGGAATCGAATAGATAGCAAAGCATCCAGGTTCAGCTTGTCCACTAGGGGAGATCATGGATCAGATGATTTTAAAGGTATTTAGTCAGTATTTTAAATGTATGCAGTCATAGTTCTACTACTTTAGAGGTGGGAATAATTTCACAGGCAGAATTTCAGAAACAGCTGACAAAGGGCTCTTGAGTACCTAGTGGGATGTTTGACTTTGTTTTAATATAAATAAAGATTTTGAAATATGATCTATATCATTAAGAAAATTGGCTCCCATTATTTCTGTTTGCCTGAGAACGGGCCAGAATAATCAATGGGGAAAGGTTCTTTAAAGGTGGTCTCTGGTTGCTCATCAGCCAAGAAATATTGCCATACAATGAAAAGAAAAAGAAAGTTTACAAAGTCAGATTCTTCCTAGTCCTGAGAGAAGCTGGAAGAAACCCACTGGATGGTTAGTATGTGCCCAGAAAGGAAAAGAGGGTGGAAATTATACTGAAATTCACCTTCCCTGACATTTCCAAAGGAAACTCAAATAGGCACCATCTCCTTTACCAGCAGATGGAATGAAACCAAATAAAATAAATCTCTGCTTATAGTATGGAGGAACATGCCGCTACAGAAAACAAGAAGTATACAGAAATTACAATAATCTATCCAAGGTTTTCCCTCTGACTATTTAGCAAATCACACTGCACTGAGCAAGACAGAATATAGAATAAACCTGAGTGTCTTGGAAGCATTTAAAAAGCTATTTAACCAAGTGTTCCTGTAGTTTAATCTGACTGCTGCAGAACTTTGGCAGGCTATACAATTTCATCTAGCAACAGCTGAGGATAATTTTGTTGCACAACAATGAGAATTAGAGGTTTATGTCCTAAAGACATGCAGAGAAACAGCCATCTTTGAGGTTAAGAGCTGTTATATACTTCTAGCAGTTATTGTGACACTTAGCATGGCCAACCCCATTCTGCATGTTTTTCCAAAAGTGAACAAATTAAGTGATGAAGAAATATTGTTTTTCTTAATTTTTGGCCAGAGAAAGGGAGACAAATAAAGAATAAGTGAGATTTTGGTAGTATCAAGAATAAAATCCAGAGCTTCTTTGTCCCTTTCATATCCTTTAATCTTTCATTTATTTCATGATCTTCTGTTGGGATATACATGATCCTGCCAATGTATGTATGGCTGCTCCACTCAGCCTGAAATCTTGCTAAATTATACTATGGTTTCTTGGCAGAAGGTTCATATCCTCCATTATAATTTTGCGAAAAACAGTGTATTACTGCAGTGCTGCCAAAGTCACAAATCAATCAATAAGTAAGGTGCTTCAAAATTATGAATTTCTTTTAACTATAGAGAAAGAAAAGAGAGAAAATGTTTGGGGAGAATTTTCTTAAGTAGTTTTCAACTTTCCATGTCCACTGAGAATATATATATATTATTCCATGATGTGTGCTAGAAAGATGTTTATGTCTAAAAATGTTAAGAATAAATTTTGACATATTTTCATAACTGCTGAAACTGCAGCCTTAAACAACACACTAAACACTGCATTATGGACAATAATACTGTAAGTTGCCAATGCTGTGAATGACACCCAAACTGTAACAAAAAATATTAACATAGTTTAGATTTCTTGAAAATAAGTGTATTCCATCTGAGCAGTGTTAGTTAAAGGTTGGACAGCTGTAAGTGTGATAAATATGTGCTTATTATAGGCAGTTGCATCAAGGAAATCTCACATAGGACTGAACATCTGCAAGTGGTGTAGCAAATAACATTCATCTGACAGACCAACTAATTTACCGCAGTTACTCCAGGAAGATTTTACATCCAGACAGCTGAAGTTTCTGTATAAAATGTAATTTACTGCTGAAATGCCCTAAGAGGAAACTTCACAATTCAGTAGTGCCTATGCAGTGTTTGCCAAATAGCTCAGGTCCTTAAATAACCAGGCCAAATTTCCAGCCGGCGTAAATAAATGCACCTCTGCTGGTGTCAGTGGAATGACTCCGATTTACACCAGGAAAGAATATAAGCATCTGTGTTTATTCATGCAAATAAATGATTTCATGGAATAATTACAAAACAATTAAGCCTGCCATTTATTGGCATCATATAACTGCATGCCATTCTGTGTACCTGCATATACAGGCAGTAGCACAGGGTGTACACGAGCTGAATATCAGGTTGAATTCATAATAGATAACTAAAGCAGCAGTGACACCATTCCCTGTTGAAATGAAATTTAATGAGGATGATGGAGAGAAATAATTCTGCAACCTACCTTCCTTTGCCCTTAATTTAACCAGAAGCTGAATGCTTTGTGCACGGTTACAGCTACTTAGTCAACCGATTATTTGTCTTTCCACATTTTTTCATTCACGTAGAACATAGCAGGAGTTAATTCTTACAGATAGCCCACCACAGAAATACTTTTAGACAAATCAGACAGATGGACTCTCTCTTCCCTGAAGCCTTTTTAAACTAATAATCTATAACATTCATCCTTTAACTTTTAATTGCATTTCATCAGCTAGCATCTCCTAGTTTACACTTCAATTGTAAAGTACAGGATTATATTGTATATGTGTACAGGACTCCTCATTTGAAAATCTCAGTGGGTTTTGGCTCTTCATCTGTGCGGCTGTGATACAGCATGGCAGGGGTTAGCTCTTAGATGCCACTATACTCCAGAGAATTGGTAGTGATGATTAAGTTGAGAATCCCAGCCCTGATAATTAGCTCAGAGATTCTGTATCTGGATATGTTTTGTGTTTTAAAAAAAAAAAAAAAAAAAAAAAAAAAAAAGGAATAGAAGAAAAGAAGTGATTTTTAGAGCAGTTAGCCCTAAGGAGTTGGCTAACCAGCTGTCTCAGATTTTGTATCTGCTAGCAGCTGGTTGGTCAAAATAGTTATTTACTGCTTGAAGTGGGCATGTTTACTGTCTCCTCCTTGATTTACTGCTTTAATATGTTGCTTTTTGAAAGGCTGAAAAAGAAGAAAAAGAGAGAGTGAGACAAGAAGGAAGGAAGGGAGGAAGGAAGGGAGGAAGGAAGGAAGGAAGGAAGGAAGGGAGGAATTATAAACTGCTAGAGTTAGCTCATAATAGGATCCTGAAAAATGGGTATGGCAGGATAACCCTTTAGAAGTGTTTTTAAATATTAGTAAATCATTTCAGTAACCACCAGGTCTTGAGTTTCTATGTTGGCACAAAAAGCACTGCAGACTTACCTAAGCCCTGAGATTTGTGCCTGGAAGATATTCTGATGAAAGACTCTGGGTTGAGAAAGATATGTGTTTTTAAAGAGGGTCAATAGAACATTTTTGTATCTGTTGTTGTAATCCCCTGCTGTATTCCTCCAACCATACTGTTTCATATCTCATTAAATCTGTTTGTGGACTCATTCCAATTCCCAGAATGAACTTTCTGTTGCAATATTTCTCAATGTTGAGTTTACAACTTCAGAGCCAATAGAGATGGGTCAGTCAGATCAGCCAACGGAGAAAAAGTCTGTCTGATAGGTGGATCTGAATGACTCCTGATTCCCCATAGGTGGACGTGCAATTACCTCAGTTGTGCCTGCCAAAGCACAAGTAGCAAGGAAAAAAACAGAAGTCCAACCTGTGGCCCTGCCCATGAGAAAAAAAAAATTTCCAGGTGTCCTCTTTAAGGTATTGCCCTTCAGTGTTCACACAGCATCTTAAAAGTGTACCTGTCTTCTTTAGCAGATAAAGCAGAAATCAAAGTGTTTTAGTACTTTGAAAACTAGTTTTATGGAATGCTTTCTACAAGGATGCCTGAAGCCCAATAAATTGTTCTTTCCTCTGTCTCTTCTAGACCTCAATCCAAAACAATACAAGCAGTGATATAAAAAGACAGCACAACAGCTGATTACTACATAAACAAACACTGATAGTGGTGGTTGTAGCATTAGTGTAGGTATTTTCAAGCACAGGACATCTGGCATTATTCCTCAAGAACTAGGTCACTCTAACAGACACACATATTGCACAGTGTGTAAATAAGAACAGTTGTCAGTTCGTAAAATAAATAAATAAAAATAAAAACCCAACAACCCCCAAACCAAATTAAGAAACCCCTTACTGCAAACAGATCATGGGCTTCTTAAAAGCAAAATCTTCAGCAGGTTGAAAATGCTCTGGGAGGTAATTTCAGAGATGCCACACAGCTGAATGTAACCATGCTCAAGGTGATGGACTAAGTGCATATGGGCTTATTCTCTGCATATGTAGTTTTAAAGGTACAAAAACACATTCATTTAAGTTAGCTATAGTAACTCTATTACTGAGGAAGAATAATAAAAAACTGTTATAATTCCATGAAACATAAAGGGTAGTGAATTATGTGAAATTGTGGAGCATCTTCTCATTGTAAAAATATCGAAGATCTAATAAAAAGCCTGTTAACTCTATGTAAAACCACAAATGAGTGAAATCAGAACTAGTGTGTTGCAGACTTTGAGATCCAAAGAATGATATTACCCTGTGATGCCTGGTTTCCTGTGTTTTCTCATTCATACAGACTGAATCACACAAACAAAAACAATTGGTTCTGATTATGAAGACAGTGTATATATGGGACTTCTATTAATTTCAGTGAGAATTAGATACATACTACTGAGACCATAATCTGGTCCCTGACATTTAAAAGGCCACAGGCCTCTATTTTTTTCCTGTTAAAATCTGTATACTTTTAAATACTGTAAAATTTATATCCACGGATTTTAATGAGGAAAGGCACCATATAAATTCTGAACAATTTTTTCAAGACATTTAAATTAATTTCTGGAACAAAAGACGTAAACCAAGAGAGTTTTTCTGGATCTAGCTTTCACAATAATATGGATAATTAATCTTTCATTCCAAAATTTCTCTGGGGAGAACGGTAAATGGTTTTCATTTGTTGCTAAACATCAGTCTTAAATGACTCTAAAGACTGTGCCTTGATTTGTCATGCAACATGTTATATATTCCTAATCTGTTGAATGAGGACATTGTAAGCCATATTTTAAAAGGCATCACGCAACTGTCTTCCCTAAATAGAGGGGAATTAATGTATTTTTTTTTTTTTGCCCGATTCTGATTCTTCTCACCAAGGTTATATTCCTTGTATTAATTTGTATCAATGTTTCATTAAAAAACCCTGACTTTAAATACCTTCAAACCATGCAGTCATGCAACTATCTGTCCAGAAAAAAGGTTCTGGAATCTAACTTTAATTTATTTTTATTATTGTTGTTATTGTTGTCATTGTATTATTATTATTATTATTATATTTTATTTTTCCTCTCATCTCCTAAACTAATTCAGATTTTATTCTCATGGGGATGCATTTGAGGCTGAAGATTATAGAACTTGTCTACCTTTGCTCAGTTTGAATAATACCTGTTCCAAAGTGAACTTAAATAGCATCTGACATGCAGAAAGGTGGACAAGAAAATAGAAATAGTAAATTTTTGAAACTATTGCTTTCTTTATTAATGCATAGGTAACACAGATGAAATGGAAAGATGATCACAAGTCTGAGCTGGGTCTGGTTAAGAAATCTGTCTCTGTGTTTCAACATAGACATGAAAATGTACAGTGAGATCTGGGATGGGTGGTTCTGTTAAGACAAAGAGGTAAATCACTTTAATCTATTGAGGATTTTATCCAAACCTTGACTAACTGATAGGGTTAGAAATCTTATTTAAATATAGAGAAAGAACAGCTTGAAATTGTATCTAAAAAGTACGCAGTAACTCTTCTATCTTTTTTTCAGTTTGAGTCAATTTGAAGTCTAATCACTTTAATGACATTCGTTACACTTTGGGATACATTTCAGTGTTCTGTTTCATCTTTTTGTCTTTTCAGTTGACAAATAGAGAAGTGATAGTCTGCAGAGATCATCCCTGGGACAACTAGCACAGTCCTCCTTAGAGTGCTACCAGGGATCCAAACACCTTTTTTCTTCCCTAGTTTCACCTCAGAGCCTAGGGTTGGATTTCTGAGGTCTTTGCTTTGGGTAACCTCTTTTGGCAATATCAATAAAAAACAGATTATGGACAATAATGACAATTAACATATCCCAGAAATGAGTTTGGACTACCTCCAAACCACTTATGGATGGACAGTTTTGTTGTCACGTTTATGATAGCATTGCAGCTCAATATCACAATGACCCACCCACATTATCTAGTAAATAGAGCTCCCAGCTGTGGGCTGCTTGCATATTTGGTGAAGAGAAGAGTATGGATGCTTAAGTTATCCATTTTTTTAAGAGGCAGTCTGTACATGGCCCATTTTGATTTTTTGGGTATGTGTTGCAGCGCGGTACCTGAAATATCACCAGACACAAACCACAGATCCATAAAATTAAAAGTTACAAGGAGGGACTACTGAGTTAGAGAAACTGAGTGTTGGAACAACTTCTAGGGAAAAGTTGGAAAAAAGAGATTAAGAATAGGAAAATATGATCCAAAACATCAGTCTGTTATTCTCTGTAGTTTCAGGGATTAGAGATATTATGAACTCAATTGCAATAATTAAAATAATAATGATATATATATATATTCAAAACATATAAAATAAAAATATTGTTTGAGATATCTGTATATCTGGCGGTGCCACCAACAATGTGGACTGTATGAAGAGGGAATGCTGGAAAAACAGAAGGATGAGATGTTGAGACATAGCAGCCAATCATCCATCCTTTTGGAAAGCCATATTATACCACAGGACACAACTACATAAAACTCGCCGAGAAACAGTAATTTTCTGTTCCTCTCACTCAGACCCTCCTGCAAGGTGCATTCTTCTAGATTACACATTCTGATAGAGCGGGGAGGTCATTATTCAGCTCTGGAAGCTGTTAGAAACCTGAGTAAGGAAATATCTTTCTCCACGTCAGCAAAGGCTGATGGATCAATAGCTGATACTGTCTCTTCTGGAAGAAATGGTGGAGGAGTGTAGCTGCATCACCAGTGATTCCCTTGGAGATACAGACCACAGAGTGATCACAGAGGCAAAGGAGAGCAGAAGCAGTACACGGAATAAAGCCCAAAAGAATTACGCCTCCATGTGACTGAAGCTCGTCCATAAGTGGAGATGGGCCTGTGTATTACTACTGCACCTCCCTTATTTTTCCTGATGTGTCTGCGCACGGCTTGGCCCCTTTTTCCACCCCCTCAAGTCTCAGTAACATGGGAGAGATGCTTTCTGACAGACAAAAGATAATCTTACACTTGACTTCCAATATCAAGGCATTTTAACTGGCACACTTTATATTGAATAATTCATGGGTATTCAAGCTTTACTTCACTTCACAAAGAAAGTGCTTTCTCTTAGAAGCGACAGTAGATATGAGCAGCTAATTCATTATTTAAAGAGATTAAGTATTAGCAACTGGTATGGGCTCTTCAGAGCTCTTTTTATTCCCTTTGCTCATGTTATCCCCTGCCACTTGCCTGCCTAGTACAGATTTTAGATTGATTTTACCATATTAAAATCTCTCTCTCTCTCTTTTTTTTTTTTTTTTTTTTTTTTTTTTTTAAAAAAAACAACGGATCAGTACCCCAAAACCGCTCTATTTCCAGCGTAGCACTGTCCCACTTTAAAAATGTAAATACAGTACAATAAGGTGGTGAAACACTTTGAATCCTTGTGAACTCATGGGAATGCACACCAATGAAATATTTTCAGTGCCTGTGTACTAAAAACAGCAGGTGAAAGTTGGAAGAGGTGGATCTGTGTTTATAAGTGATGTCTGTCTTCCCAGACAATCGGACAGGGGAGAGAGGATGTTTGATTGAAATAATGTAAATTGCCCCAATTTTTAAACCCTGAAGAACTGCTGTTGTGGTAGATCAACTTCTTGCACCTGCGGATTTGTCTTCTTTGGGATGCAGATCTTTGGGATGCAGACCCAAAAATGCTGAAATAGATAAGGTGTTTTCAATGCCAAAAACTCTACCATTAGAAGTTACTTGGCAGACAAGTATGTTCCTTTGGACCTGAGAGAATTATGCTCTTTTATTCTTAGCAAAACTCCTATGAGCAAATTCTCATGTAGACAGAAATTCAAGAGACCATTTTCCTGTGACTTGACCAGACTTTGCAGCAGCCTTTTGTCTCTCCATAGATTGGCATTCAATTTACTGCAGATTTCTAGGCATTGAGCCATACTTTTTTGGTAAGAACGAGTGACAACTTAAGAAGGCTATAATTATGGAAGTTTCATGCCTGAACCTCTCAGCAAACCTGCACAGTGTATAGTCCATGGTGCCAGCATCTCCACTTCAACTGGTTGCTCCTTGGGTCTTCTGGCTCAGCTGGACTCCCTATGTATGGGCAGCTTTGTAAAGATACATGTGGCACGAAAAATTATGTTATGTATGGGTTTTCGTCACGGATGCCCTCACACAGCGGGGACAATGACAGGTACTGTCCACACCAGCAACGTGTTTCAACACATTGTCAGGTTAATGCAAGTAGCCCCATTAAAACTTTTGACCAGTTTAAGCTGAAGCTTTACAGGTTTGTGTCTGCATTTTGGCAAACACCATGTGTCTTCTTCACAGCACAGGGATGTCTCCTCCAGCACACAGAGGTGAGTTAAGCTGAAATGGTTTTTGTCAGTGCATGGGAAGGGCTTGTGTTAAGGCAAAGGGAATATGGAGAGTTATAGAATATTAGAAGATATGAACCATCACATTGTTATTTGTCCCACAAAAGCAAAAGCTTCTTGCAGTTACGTAATTTTGCTGTGAAGACCATGAGTCAAGCCTCCAAAAAGATAAGAAGACAAGCAAAGTGAAGCAAACTCTGCCTTGTATCAGGGGAGGATGGAATGGAAAAACAGGGGAAACAGAAGGCCAGCTTCAAAATATCTGGTTTGATGGAGACATTTTGCCTTACTTAGAGTTTTCCACTGGAAGACCATCTCACAAGGGGTCCTGCCTTAAAAAGCCCATGCCCAGGCTCCCTGGCTCCAGCACAGTGACATCTCGCATGTGGCCGGATGCTGCTCCTTGGGCAGCAAAAGAAATCCTACTGTCTGCTCATCGTTAACAGCAAGCTGTCATTGCCAGAAGCTGCTGGGCTCCCCAGGCGGTGTATCAGGCAGGGATACCCAGGGAGAGGCAGTCTGCTGCCTCCTCTGTGAGCGGGAGATGGCTGGTGTGCTCCTGGCACCCGACCAAGTGTTTGAACCTTGGTTAGGTTTAGACAACCCCACTCACGTGCAGTGATGGTAGTGTCTCTGGACTTTTGTTTTCATTGACCAAAGAGTCACAGGAAAGAGAATGATGCCCACTTCAGGTAGACATGCTTTTCAAGCACACAGTTCCTTTTCCTTATATATGGGCAGTTCTCATTTCTGCTAAAATAACAAACCCATAGAGAAAGACAGAACACTCGAGTCTGCCTGCTGCCCCTTGTACATCTCCTCTCTCCTGCCTCTTACCCAGCTCCACACTTAATATATTTTTTTTTTTCCTCTTGTGCAAAAATATGAGTTAGAAAATCTCTTTTATTCAAGCTTGCACTGAAATTTTAGCCAAATAACTTGCAAATCCCAGGCTTTGCAAAGAAAAAGAGCAATACCTGAGGTCACAAATAAAACTTAATTCAGACCACTTGTTTTAAGCTCCATTTAAAAAGCTCATAATTTTTTTATTAAAGGAAAAGATATGTTTTCATTCCACTGTTTGGACTGAACTTAAGGAGATTTGATATGATTCTCACAACTTAAGCCAAGCTTAATCACTGTTTTCAACTCAAGCTGGTGGCTGACTGAATAAAAGCATTGTTACTGGAGAAAGTGCAGAGAGCATAGAGCTCTTTACCTCATGCAAAGCCACAGCTCTGGCAAGCAAAAACATTTTCCAGAATAACCTCAGGTACGGGGCTGGAGCATTCTCTTGGAAATATTTTTGTTACTCTTGGTATTGCTTATAGCAGGAACAAAAGAGGGGAAAAAGGAAACCATTGCTTTCCTTAACCCTGATAGTTCCCTACTCTAAAGACTTTAAGTGTTTCAAAGGCAATGCAGAGAAAACAGCACAGTGAAATAAAGCACTAGGGTTCTGCAGCCCGTATCTGTGTGGAGCTGTTGACTATGTCTTCCACTAACAGTTCTGCTGAAGCCAGTGCAAATCCTTGCATATAAAGGTGCTAAATCTGATCCTGGCTCTAATTAAGAAGGTCAAATTCAGAACTTTTTTGGATACTTGCAAAAGTCTGTCTCCCAGATTTCATGCCTTCATGCCTTTTTTTTTTTTTTTTTTTTTTTTTAGAAAACTTCAAATCCATAAATAAATTATCTTTTGTTGATGCTCTCTCTTTGATATCTATGAATCTAATCAAAATATCATTTTAATTCATGATAACCCTTCCTGATGCTTTTAGGGGGGTTTGGTTGGGGGCCATCCTTGCATGAATGAAACTGGTCTTGAATTCACCTCCAAATATATTTCTCCCTTTGCTAGGGACCAGAAATGAAAGGGAGTGAATGGTAATTACTTTATATAGGGCATGTCCTTTTTAACCCTTAAGTATAAGCTAAGTGTTGTGAAGTGCTGTGTAACTTCTGTAGACACAATTTTCTTAAATCAGTGCTAAGAATGTTGAGGATGAGGCCAGCAGTAATTCTGTTTTTTTTTTTTTTTTTTTTTTTTTTTTTTTTAAGTAAAGAAAGAAAACAGATTCTAATATATATATTTATATACATATATATTTATTAGGATATATATCTTTATATCCTTGTCTTTTATCAACCTTTTGCTTCAGAGCAGATTTTGACCTCATATTGGGTACTAAAAAATATGCAGCACTAAAAATAGATGACATTCTTTTTCTTCTAAATTGGAGGCCTGTTTCCAGAATACTTTAGATTGTATATTTTTACTGAAAATGGATTATATATTAAGGAAAAATAATAACTGCATTTTAGATGGGACAAGAGAGGAGGCTCAAAAATTCTAAATAGTCCACAACCAAATCATGTTGTTTTTATTAGACAATACAAGATGTGTAAAAAGGCAAATGCTTTGTTCAGTGATTTAAATGTATCTTGGCTTAGGATTATTGGCTTCCATATCTTGCTGTGTGGGTGGTCTAAAGCTATGTCAAAAGATATTACATTTCCTCCGGAATTTATACATTTTTCTTTTATAAAGGACAATTATGTCTACTAGGCAAAGGTAACTGAGCCTCATTTTGTACAGAAATAAAACAGAAGGCATTAAAATCTGTGTTCATGGAGAAAAAAACATACATGCAGTGGTCTTTAGACTCTCTCTGATCCAATCTCTGTCACCAGTAATTTATCTTCCTAATTTATCTGTCCAATATCAGCAATTTCTCAATTGTGTTGAAGCAAGGTGATACGGTGAAATGATGCCGTCCTTTTCAAGTGTTTCTCTGCTCCCAGCTGTACTCTAATTATTTTAAAGAGGAACTAAATGACTTTTTTTATTATTATTTTATTTTATTTATTTATTTATTTTTGGTGTGTGGTTCTCACTCTGCAAGAGAACTTTTGATTGCAGAAGTGGTGTTTTCCAATGAACAGCTTCATACAGCTGATCTACTATTTGGGAAGGGCACTAGAGTCTATTTTGGGCTCTAAATAGTGACTGAAGAGGGGTTTTTATCACTTCAAGAACATGGTAGAGTGAGCTATGAATAAACTTTTGCAGCAGGACATTCCTCTTCTCTCCATTTCCCCATAAGTTTCACCTATCAGGTCCAGGATCCTGAAGAACCGCCTTACATGGTAGCATGTAACCTGTCTGCCAGGTCCTGGTCCAATGGTGTTTCCTTGGCCAAGGGTTTGTCTTACCAAACTGTAAAACTGGCTGCAACTCCCTACAACTGTTGCAGATATTTCCCCTCTGCCAGTGAAAGAATCCTTCACGCTGTAGATCTTGCTGCCTTGAAGAGCAGTGGCAATATCGGTGTTTTAGCTGATGTCCAAACTCAGATCTATGTGGTCACCAAGTAGCATTTTACTACTGCTGTGTCTGCTGACCATGTTTCTTTTTGTTTAGCTAGATTTCAGAGACATTTTTTTCTTCTTCTTCTGCAGAAACTCGTGAACAGTCACCTGCTGCTTCTTATAATACCCCATTTCATTTAGTGTTTGTAACAATGTGTTAGTGGGAAGGAGGTTTAAGACAATAAACATACATGTTTATTTAGTTTCAAGTATGGACAAGCTGTGAGTGAGTGTTTCTCGTTTCACAGTCTGAAAATATATTTAAGAAAATAAGGAGAATATGTAACTACAGAAACCTTGTCCTGCCCTTTATTACACTTCATTTTATGTATGTATGTATATATGTTAAGTAAAATATAAAAAAACAGAATCTCACTGAAGCAAAAGGGATGATTACTTAACCACAAACTGGAGCTTGATTAGGTTAATATTAAAGGTATCCTTAATTGCTAACATACATACATACATACATAAATGATTGCCTGCTAAAATATCTGAAATGATTAAAGGAAGATGTTTTATTGTAAGGCTGTTCAAGCAAATCATGCATGTTAAATGAAATACTGTATTAGCAAATAACCGATAAAAAGATAAAATTCCTAATAAATGAGTTGATCTCTACAAAGAGTATGTAGGGAACTTTAAAACAAATATAGGATAAAGGAAGTGTTAACCAATACCTTCTTGGTACAAAGTAGATTCTGGATTTCTTTTACTAATGCAAGAAAATGTATCTTGCCTTATTCAAGCAATGAGATTAAGGAGCATTACCTACAAGTTAACTCCTCACTTCAAGCAAATGTTTTAATTGACAGATGAAAAGAATATATTTATTTTCTTCAGTACATAAGATCATATTAAAACAGATTATTGTTTTTCAGCCTGTAAATATTTGCAGATGATGGAGGATTGAGATAGGGTAATTTGACAAATTAATTCTTCAAAGTGTCTTTTGTGTGTGTGGATGTGTGTGTGTATGAATAAAGCAATCTATGCATGTTCCTCGTGGCAGGAAAGGCACAAAAAGGAAACTTTCAAGGTCAAATCTTGAAACTTTACTGAACTGTAAAGTTATTGAGAGTGTTGCCTGAAAAGGAATTAGGGGATAAGCCCACTGCAACAACTGTCTTCAGTAGAGCTCGAGAGGATATCTTTTCTAAAAAAAATGTGGAACTGTTTTTCTGTTTTCTAAGTTTTATCAGAGAAAACCTAATTTCTTTGAAAAAATGCTACATTTTTTATGTTTAGCTGAAAAGGCATTCTTTCCAAAACCAAAATGTCTCATGAAAAAAATATCAATCCTTCATGTCCTTCATAGTTTTTTTTTTTTTTTTTTTTTTTTTTTTTTTTTTTTTTTTTTTTTTTTTTTTCAAGAGTGCCAAAATGTTTCAATCCATCAGTAGTTTCTTCAGGAATGGGTCTGGGGGTTAGAAAGGATGGATGGGGCCACCTGGCCTCTAACAGCATGGTGTTCGACAGACAGACCTTCCCAAAGGACAGACTTGGGGGAAGAAAGCATCATCATATTTCACAGAATCACAGATTCACAGAATAGTCTAGGTTGGAAGAGACCTCCAAGATCACCAAGTCCAACCTCTGACCTAACGCTAACAAGTCCTCCTCTAAACCAGATCCCTAAGCTCTACATCTAAACGTCTTTTAAAGACCTCCAGGGATGGTGACTCAACCACTTCCCTGGGAAGCCCATTCCAGTGTCTAACAACCCGTTCAGTAAAGAAGTTCTTCCTAATATCCAACCTAAACCTCCCCTGGTGCAACTTTAGCCCATTCCCCTCGTCCTGTCACCAGGCACGTGGGAGAATAGACCAACCCCCACCTCGCTACAGCCTCCCTTGAGGTACCTGTAGAGAGCAATAAGGTCACCCCTGAGCCTCCTCTTCTCCAGGCTAAACAGTCCCAGCTCCCTCAGCCGCTCCTCGTAAGACTTGTTCTCCAGGCCCTTCACCAGCTTTGTTGCCCTCCTCTGGGCTCACTCAAGCACCTCCATGTCCTTCTTGTAGCGAGGGGCCCAAAACTGAACGCAGTACTCGAGGAGCGGCCTCACCAGAGCCGAGTACAGGGGGACAATCACTTCCCTGGACCTGCTGGCCACACTGTTTCTTATGCAAGCCATATTTCCCTTTCATTAAATGAAAAACACCTTTAGATGTGCTTAGCTATGGAAATACTTGGTTGGGAGTTGCAATAAACTTGTTTTGAGAATGCTGGAGGCAGCCTCAGAATTAAAAATTCTGTTTTACAGTCTCTGGAAATAAAAATGCATAGATATTTGTCGACAGGCATATGTATCTGTCCATCAGTCTTTATTACACATGTGCACACACACACACATATAAATCTCTTTTCCACATTTCAAGGAAGACAATTTGTATTCCAAGGAATTAAAAGTAAATACAAAGTTTTTTATTTCTTTAGATTAATAACTATATTAGAAAGTGATAGATATCTAAAGAAATATCACTCTCAATGAGAGTTGTCTTTACTGTACACAGAGGTACCTAGGAAGAGTATGATTTAAATGAATGTGAATTTCCATTCATTTTTCTTCTGTACATATATTTTTAACTTAAAAAACAGATAACTTTTCTCCACCAGGGTTTATTTTGACCCACCTAAGATTTAGCTTCTTAAAAGCTTCCTTTACTTTTTAGGATTTTCATTACTGCCCTCTCAGTATTTTAAAAGTAGGTTTATGTGTAATCCTCCAGTCACTTTTGAGCTGCTGCTTTTTCAGTTTATCCAGACAACCTTTGTGTAAATGTACGCCAGATGTTTTCTTAACATGCCACTTCGCATCTTTCTTCTAGAGCACTTGCTCTATGTCCTGTTTCGTCCAGCTCCCTCTCTCTCCCCCTGTGAGAGACCATACTTTGATATCTTGCTCATACTTTGATATCTTGCTGAAAGTATTAATGAACACAGTTTCAGCCTGAGAGTTTCTCCTGTGGCTTGAATGAAATCCAGGCCTTGCCTTTGGATGTGTGTGCCGTCAGGTTCCTTTGTTTTCAACAGGAACTTCACATGCATCTTGAAGGCATGTTTGTGCTCTGAGACTTCAATTTGGAAAAATCTTAATCTACAAATACTTTGCCATGATCCATGTATGATAATCTATAATACTTGTGGCATTTGCATTTTCTAGGGAGGTACATCAACACATCCCCATGCATTTTATTTATTGCCTAATGGAGGTGAATATTACTGTAAAAGCA
Organism: Oxyura jamaicensis; assembly: GCF_011077185.1. NCBI lineage: Eukaryota > Metazoa > Chordata > Aves > Anseriformes > Anatidae > Oxyura > Oxyura jamaicensis. The sequence continues at coordinate 79,166,995 of NC_048926.1, read as the reverse complement.
TTTTACCTGCTCACATCCAGAAACCTTTCCTCAGGTGGAGCACATGGAGCACAGAGAGAAATCATCAGTGTAAGGATTCTTAGGCTTATTCCATTTATTTGAAAGATAAATCTCAGAAAATACAGAAGGTTGCAGATGATCAATACAGATCTATGTCTGTCTTTTCTGTGTTGAATATGCATATTTAATTCATGATAATTCCTGAGCTCAAACAAAGTAATATTGTTCCTTTGGGCTCAGTTGAAAACTAAGATTCAAAGCACTGTAATGTCATTTCTATCAGAAAAATACAAATTTGGGAAAAGAGGCAAGATATTTCTGGTTCTAAAAATCTGAATTGGTATGTAGTAGAAACAAACAATAGGAAATTGCTTTGCTCATAAATCTGAGTTTGCTGTTCCAGGACACTGGATGCAGAGATGACCTCTCCCTTATGCTAACTCAGAATCATTCCTTCTGTATTGTCCTGTCCCCATCAAACTCTTCAATCCATATGGCTTAGCTCCACCAAGGTTTCACCATACCACTGACACCTTGGTCAGGACCTCCTCCGTTTTGAGCTGTCTGTGCGTAGATAGAACAACTTCCCCTGCTTTTGCCATTTTGCTCAAATGAAGAGCATTTCACACAGATATTACCTTTACACATCTCAATCACCTTACAGCTCTGTGAAGTATTTTTTTTTTTCTTCCTTTGTGAGATATTTTCATGTGCTTTAAGATCCCACAGAGTAAATGGAGAAATCAGTAATAACTCTTCACTGAGACAAAGTTCTCGACAGTCTGTGAAACAGTTCACATTATTGTCAAGGAAAGAAGATTAGAAGAAAAACATCTTCACATTCAGACATGAAACAAAAGGCCTTTTAGAGTTAAATGGTTACATTAGTCACATTTGAAAGTTAAAAATTGCTTCTTTGAGGCCCATGTAGCTGGTGGTATGGAAGATAATGAGGTTATGGAAGCCAATGCTAAGAGAATTTCACTATTTGGAAGTCTGAGTAATGTAAACCAAACAGTGCAGAGATCCTGGCTCTGCACAAGGTACATAATGTAATATTCAAGGGTATCTCTAGAGTTGTATTTTGTGTTTTGGAGAAGTGCCAGAGAGATTTTTAAATTATCTAAGTTTTGCCTCCTCATTTCCTTTCTTTATAATGTACAGTATATGCCTGTGCTTTTTGATCTTTAAACAACAAAAACAATATGAAAAAACCACAGGGGCACAGCTGGGTACCAAATAACTATGTTTACTAAAAATACACAAACATGCAAGGCCTGGTTATATACATATTGCTGCTCTGGCTGGTTTCTGGTGGCTCTGAAACAACGAATACAGTGAACAGCACTGGGAGGTTTGCAAGCTATTTAAGGGGAAGCTTCTCTCTGCATATACACTGCACTAGAAAAATAACATCTGGGAATGTTATACTGCAATGGGATTTTTCTCTCACACATGAACAACGTCTTTCTTATATTATTCATATATTAGTTGCACACACACCACTCCTACCCTGTTAAAGAACGTCAGAGAAGCAAAGTTTGTAGGCTTGCCTGCCCAACGGTTGCTTGCTGAAATGAATCGTCTTCCCAGAAATCCAGCTTTTCTTATCACCATTGCTCATTATGACTATCACATTGTTGTCACTAAGACTACATTAATAAGAGCACAAAGCAAGGCACTTGAAAGTAAGGAAACAGCAGAAAAGAGTGCCTACACATTATTATTCAACTTTAAATTGTATGACCGCATCATCGTCTTTTCAGAGATGACTATCTTATTCAGTGCACAGGCTGGTTGATGATTAATGATGAGATATCTGGTATTTTCTTTTCTTTCTTCAGTATGTCACTCTGTGCTTTGTTTAAAGCTTTAATGTAAATACAGTATTATTTCCTCTTCAACATTCTCTCACCTGAGTTCCATCACAGCTTCATGAAAAAAGGGGACATAAAACCATAGTACTTTTACTTGTGCATTGAGCAAAGAGTTGGCAAACATGGGGCAGTCAGACAAGCAAATTTCTTTTATTTTAGTAGTCTTGGTTTTATACAGAAGTTCAGCTTCCACTGAATTCATTGGCAGCTGTGAGCTGTGAAATAGGTTTATGATTTTGTCTAAATTTGGATGCACTTTCCCAAGAACAGCAAAAGCCACACACATGATGCAAATGACAACCTTTGTCAAAGATCAATTATATTCCTTAGAAGCTGTGTAACTACAACTTTTCAGAGAAAACACATTGGTCATTTATTCAGTGAAAAATAGAACAAAATAAGATGTATTTATTTATTTTTTTTTTTTCACATGCTCCATCTCAGATATGGCTAATCCTGTTCTGAAGTATTCACAAATTCACACACCGTATGTGAAAGATTTTCACCGACAAAATTACATTTTCTTAAAGTTTTTAGACAGTGAAACTGTGCTTGATAACAGGCAATGTCAGCTGACCAAAATGCAGTATGACTTGAGAACAGATAATTTTATAATCTGACTTGAAAAAACTCAAAATGTTAACAGAATTTAAGTGCTAAGAGCATAAAGTGATTTGGTCATTCATTACTGTAGAATTTACCTTGTGCTCATTCCTCTGATCTTCTTTTGCTGTGGTAAGGCTGAGTAAAGGCAGGACTTTGCTTCACTTGTTGTGGTATATCTGTGTTTTATTATATGCCTGATGACTCCACACTTAGAGATACACTGCATGAAAAGATTAATGATTATGCTTTTAAGATTGCATACACTGAATTATTTTGTTCTGTAATGCTGGTATAGCATCTACTTCTGGCCTGCTTAGGCTGTGTTTGCATCTCGTGGGAGTATTTTATATTGTAAAAATAAGATAAAAAAATGCAGAAAGGAATCAATACTGTATACGTCAAACTTCCTGAGTCCTTTTTAATATTGTGCTATCTCTAATTTTAATGAACTAGGAAAGAGTAAGGATTATTGATTGTAAAATAGGATTCATCTTGCAGATTTCACTTTCATGATTTCCTGAGTATAAAACCCATATTAAGTGAGTAATGCAGGATAAATTCTCTTTTATCTTTATATTAATTTATCAGACTTAGCTTTGGGGTACATTTCTAGTAGTATCAGTAACAAATAGCTTACATTTAACATAAAATATCTAAGTATCACACAAGAAACAAGAAGTTCAAGTTTTGAGATTAAGGAAAAGGAAAAGAGAAAAAAGGAAAACAGAAAAAAGGAAAAAGGAACAATGAAAAAAAGAAAATGAAAGAAAGAAAAAAGAAAAAAAAAAGAAGAAAAAAGAAAAAAAGGAAAAGGCAATGAATTGTTGCATTTACACTTTGTTTTTTTTGAGGCAAGGGTCTTGTGTCATATGTGTCCTTTAGTGGTTTTCAGATCCATGGAACCTTTCGATTAGTTTAGGGTGGATGTAACCTGTAGTTCTCAAGAGACATTTTAACCTTAAAGACCTCTGTTCAAATCAGTGAATAAAATAAAGTTAATGCATAGATGATAAGACACTGTGGCTTAAATTAAGCTAATGTGTAGATGCTGAAGTCACTGTGGGTATCACTTGCGGTATAAATTAAGGACCCAGAAGACGTGACTCGATTGTCTTAATAGTATTTCAGACTATTCATTGGACAAAGTGATTAGACCTCAGAGAACAGGGCTAATACAATTTATCTCCGTGTTTTACTTTTTTTTTTTTTTTTCCCTGGGCTATGGAATTCAGATGTAAAATTTTAAGTAAAAATACAGGAATGTTTACCCATTTACGTGTACATTTCATTCACCAGTAACCCAGGTGACTTTAGACTTGGACTGCTGTCTCCATATTTACCATTCTGATGCGTTTCCATCATGAATCCCATCTCTTCCCTTTCCTGTACAGGATATGGTCAGTGTTAATGTTTCTCAGTGAAAATTCGTCAGGTCTGCTGAGGAACAGACAGCAATACTGAATTCACTGATTTATAAATTAAATGAAGCTAAGTGCTAAAGTATATAAGGATAAAATAACAGATATTTTCACATTCTGCATCCCATTTCCTATATTCCTTATTTCCCTAAAAATTCCCTTTTCCCTGTTAAAAAGTATCTTAGCCTAAGAAGCCACACCATGTAATCTTGCTTCCAAATGTTTTCTGCAGGATATGATGCCCACCAGAAATCAGAGTGATCCTGTTTTTTTAGGCAACATACTATCTTGCAACATACTTCTACTCTCCCAGTGGCCATCACAGTACTTTGGTCACATGCTGCAAGTTGGTCATCTCAGGACGTCCAAGATAATTTTTGGGGGAACATCTAAAGTGCAGTGGAAGAAGACATAGGGATGGACCTGGATAAGTGCCCTCTGTTTGAGAAGCTCAAATTTCTGCTCTGCATGCTTGTTAGCAGACTAATTTCTCATTGTGTTTACCAAATCAGCTCAAGTTCCTAATCCTGTCAGGGATGGGACACCTTGCATAGCATTGGGATGCAGCATGCTGTGGCACCTCCAGCATCCCTGTACCAAGAAAGGACTCATCGAGCTCCCTTCTTAAGGCATGCAGGGTGTGAGCACTGACTTGTCATGTCCTGCTTGCAGAGATCAAGATGTTCTTATGAGTGCTCTTCCCCTTCCTGAAGCTCCTGCGGAACCTGGGGTTTAGGAGGCACTGCCTCAACCCCCTTCTCTGTCAGCACTTACCTGTGAGATCTGAGCAGTTGTGCTTTAAGATCTGCTGCCTAAAGGAGTGATAACAGCATTTTCCTCTCTCAGAGGATTTCAGTGAAGGTAAATACATGAAAGACTTCTGAGGTTTTTTAGTACTCCTGAAAGAGATAAGTTTCAAAAATAGATTGAGAGATCTTTTGTGTTTGTTTTGATTTTTTTTTTCCCCTTGCATAAGCTAGAGAATGGTGAAATATTCAAATTTTAAACTCCAGAAATCTCAGTTTTCTTTCAGAAAATCAAAATAAAATAGTAATACACTTTGCCTATAACAAAACATCAGTTCTTCCCCCCACCCCCCCATTAATTCTTTCTCCTTTCCTTTTCTGAAGTTTATTATAACATGATATAGAAAGAAGATATAGAACCCCAATAATTTCAAATAGGAATGTAATCTTTTTACAGGAAGCCTTGATTTATAAAGCCAACTCCCTGAGGTACAGACAGGTTTATCATTCTGCTATAAATGTCTGAATGCATAATGGAATGCAGACTCTAATTTCTATAATGTGTTTGGATGATGCATTGCTCATTGAGAACTGCAGATGAAGCCAAAGAAGAAATCTCAAACAAATTCTTCTGAAATTTCTTTCGTCTAATGCATTATTAAGGATTTCAGATAACAGGCAAAAATGTCACACAATCTTGTGAAGTCAGAAGAGGGTTCATAAGTTAATATTTGACTGCAATTTAATCTATAATAATAAACTTGCTTTTGCTTTCAGGCAATTACAAGTACCCACAGAAACGTAGAGCCCCAGTGGTTTAGCTTGGAGTCAACTTTTCATGAGAAATAGGAATTAATTATGATTATGATATTGTTATGTTTAACTAACAATGTACATAGACACTAGCCAGGTCTAACAAAAGGATTACAAAGGTTTGGTATGATACTTAATTGAATGCACACTTTGGAGGCTCTATTTTCCCACTGAAATGATTCGTAGAAATAAATTTTGATTATGACTCGTTTTACACCCACTATTAGAAACCCATCCAGATAGCTTCTTTCTTCTATTTTCTTTCATTTCTTTTTTAAGTGCTGAATTGTTTAAGCTATTTCAAACAAAAGAAAGTAACTGGTTTTAATTAAAGCACAGCTAGAATATAAAATGTGTAAGTCTTATTAAAGTGCCTGGGAAAGACTATTTCAATGTATAGATGCTTTTCCTTTGTTGCCAGCTCTTGTGATGTTATCATAAGTCTGGCAACGTTTGATGTTTTTCTTGAAAACCAAAGTTCCTTGTATCATGCAGTATTTTAACAATCTCAGATTTCCTTTCCAAAAAAACAAGAAAAAAAAAAAAGGAGGAAAATTTGAAATTTGCACTCTTGTGTACTTTAAAGATGACAAAGTCAGAAGGCAGTTGAGAGAACCCAACATTCCTTATTTATTATTATTATTATTATTACTATTATTATTAAGATCATTATTTTAAGACTATCTCATGGCTTGTGCGGCCTGATTCATGGGTTTGGAATGTCTGAATTTGGCCATAATGCCTTCATTTTACAACTTAAAATTATCTCAGCATCTGTGAGTAGGTCACTACTTTCTTGCCTGCTACCTTCCTTAAAGCAAGTAATTAGCAACAAGAAGAAAAATAAAAAGATTTTTGACTCATTTGTTTTGTTGCTAAAGATCTGATCCTTCAGGCAAAGCTTCCTGCAGAGGGGAAAACTTTGTCTTTCTACAAGCAAGAGAGTTGCGTTTGGCAGCAGCGAGTGAGTATGGCGTGGATAATCGAGACGTCGTGTGGAAGCTGCAGGAGTGTGGACAAAACATACCCTCTGCCATGAAAGAAACAGTTCTTCTCTTCAGCCATTGACAAATGCTCCAGGTACGGACCAGACTTTACACAAGAGTCATGCTTGCCCCTCCTAACAGATTTTAAAAGAAGTAATTAAAATATGCATATGCATACAAGTTCAATATGATTATTTTTCACATCTCATAACGTTTTCTCTGGCAAGCAGTTTTTCAACTAGGAAGGACCAAGGAAAGGATTAGTGTGGGCAGGAGAGCTGATACTCCAAAATTTCTATTTCTTCACTTCCCTCTGTACCCCATCCTGCTGTATTTCTTTCCATCCCTGACAGCGTACCAAGGATGACTGACAGCATAGCTGACAGATTTGGCCTGTCAGCAAAACTGATTCAAATCTGAAATAAGTTTAATGTCCATTGGCTTGCAGGCCTGCATTTGGAAATGATCTAAGGAATGGCACTGTAACTACAGACTGTCCTCCCTTTTAATTTAGTGACAGCACTCCTAACATTTATTATTATTGTTGTTGTTGTTGTTGTTGCTGCTGCTGCTGCTGTTGTTGTTATTATGTTTTATGATACAGAATTATCTGAGTTTCCAAAAATGGGGAATTACTTAATGCTTAGGTGCTGTATTGCTTGCCGTCTTCATGGTAAGAGCTGTCAACAGAGAAGTGGACAGGTATGTTGCAACCTAGAATGAGCAGAGCTCCCATTTCCATTCATATGCAGTGATATGCAGTCCTTGTCTGATATGCAGTCCTCGTCTGTGCTTCTGAAATCCCTTGGTCTCTGGAAATGGAAAATGGAAAAAAAAAAAAAAAAAAAAAGTGAAAAAGAAGACTATAGTCATCTTGATTTTTAGGGCATTCAAAGTTAACCAGCAGCATGGAATTGTGGAATTGCACATTGCAGTAAGTGAACCTTGAATATGCTCATTCAGAGCATGTTGTGAAAGACATTTCTACCTACTTCTGAGAGATTTTGCTCTAAACCCTGTGCCTAGTCAGTGACTGACTAGAAAATGGTCCATAAAGTGGAAATAAGAAAAGGACACCTAATGGCTCTGGGAGAACAGACTGAACAACTCAGTTTTGCATGGTACCGAAAAAACACTGACTTTGTCCCCATTTATGTATTGTCTCTTTTGCCTGGGTGGAAGAGATGTGTCCTAGGCTCTTCTTACAGCCCAGAAAATTTTGTTTTCAAACCCTAAGTCCAAGAGATTGCTCTAACCATTGCCAGTCTGGATGTAAAGCTCCTTTACACTTTTGAGCAAAGCTACTTTACACTTTTTGAACATTTACCCACTGGCAAAGGAAAACCCAATATTTTGGGGTACAAAGGATGGCAGGCAAGAGGAAACTGGGCTACAAAGTCATCTGAATGCTGAGACTTTTGATGTTTCTCTTTTGTTGAAAGTTTGAGGGGGCTTGAATGAGGCACTACGAATTCTGGAGAAATAAACGTCTGCATGGGGAATGTCAACCTCCCGGAAAAGTGTCTGTCATTAAGAAGTTGGCTTCTAGAAAGTACCCAGATATTATTTAGTTCAACTTATAGCCTTTTGTATTGTATCTCTTCCTTCAAAATTGGAGGACAACTTCTAGATCAATTACTAGAAGAAAAATTATGCATTATTTAAGTTGGCATCTCTGTTTGCATCACTGGTGGCTACTGACTTTATATCTTCGCACACCTGCCTTGCACTGGAAGATTGTTTGCATGAGAATGTAGTTTATAGCAGGCTAAAGAATAATTCTGTTATATCAAGATAGAAAAGATTTGTATTTTCAATACTAACAGGCAGGTCTGTCCTTCCAGAGAAAAATACAGTACACAGAGCCGTCAGCTTTTAGGCCATTTCTTCTCATGACTGAAAGACAATTAATGTTTGATGTTGGAATAAGTGATGTGGGACTTCCTGTAGCTAATGGATATTCCTGTTGCTTGTAAATGCTTTGTACTTGTTAGCTATTTCAGAGAAAAAAAACATCACTGTTTACCTTATGAAGGTAATGATCTTTCTGCAGAAAATCCTTTAATTCCATGTTTATCGTTACATAGACTTACTAAGTTTTGACTGTAAAGGTGCTTTTAATTGGAGTTGGTCATTTTTGTTATGAATTATGGCATGCTTAATAGAAATATGCTTTACCAAAAGCACAGTTCAGTGCTTATTACAAACATCAACAGTGATGTTATTATATGACTATGTGAAAGAAAAAGAGATATTTTTCTGCAGCAGAGAATTAAGCACAATGTTTTTTGAATGTTACGGCTCAACAGGGTGAGTTTTAAGTGACTGCAGCATGCAACTGTCCACATGTGATTCCTGTAATGTACCAAATGGGGACAGTGAGGTTGAGGAGTCCCAGCTATATTTGTGTGGATGCAGAAGCAACCAGAGGAGTTCACCATGTGTCTGTCCACCCAGGTGGAGAAAGGGAAGGAAAACACCTCACAGCTCTCTCTGTATTGCACACAGTCACAAATGCCTGTCCAGGATGTGGCAATATGAGGTCGCTGCTTTTTGGACCATTGGTGATAAGCCAGTCACCAAAACAAAAACTGGTGCTGATTTTCATCTGGTCAGGGTTGCAACTCTTTGTGCTGCAATAACTTGTGGATGACCCCATGAACAGAGCTTACATATACTCTCTGGAGCAAACCCTGAAATGTAAAGGAAAAGGAGCACAAACAAGTCCATGTAGTCTGTTTATATAGCCCTAGAGATTCAGATAAAGAAAAACAAACATAACCTTTTCAGCTGTTCCTCACAAGGGAAAAAGAAAATGAAACATTTGATTATAATTGTTTTAATGAGCTTTGATTCAAAATGAAGTCATAATGGTCTGGTTAAAAAATATTCTGTTAATGAGCTTATATTTCTATCAAAGTCTGCAAGATGCAAAATTCTCTGAGGATAAAATTAAACAGCAAGCAATATTTATTTGCTGATAAATAAAATCCTGCTTATTCCTTGAAAAAAAAAATAGTGTTAGTAATGGTGATGGCAGTAGTAGCAATGGTAATGGCAGTAAAACTGGTAGGAGCACAGTGGTAATAATCTAACCAGACGGTCTATCTTAGGTTTTGCCATGAAATTAGAGAAATGGTGTAGAGAATTCATTTTTATGGAGGCCTAAAATGTAATCTTAGATATCTTGCAAAATGCAAAACTGACTGTAGGCCACCTCTAAAGCTAAATTCCTCCCACCAATTTATTTTTTATGGTAAACTACCACTTTACATTTAGAATGATGCATGTTATATCTGGGATAGAACAAGTTGCAAAAAAATAAAAAATAAAAAGAAAAAAAAAAGAAAAAAAGAAGGGATGCAATGTGCTAATTAGGGAGAGTGATGTGTGCTCCCTGTGAGTAGCACTAGCTCTGACTGTTGTACTGCTAGAAATGAATGTTTCTGTGTACCTTACATTTTATGACACTAGATTGTGATGCAGTTTTCCCTGCCACATACCCCACCCAGTAACCCAACTGGCCTCCAGGCTTAGAGCCCTGCAGCAGATCTGGAATTTGTCCACTGAAAGGATATCCCCTCCTGAAAAAGATCTTATATATAATAGTTTTTCCTTCCACACACTGCAGAGGGTAATAGGATAATATGGGATAATAGAATATGCTTCATTCTGACTAGAATATTTTTATTCTGATTCAAATCTATTTCTTTTCAAATCTGAGCACAGATCTTGCTTTTAGATTTCCATGTCAAGACATTTCTGAGCATTGCCTTGTGCAGCATATTACCTCTTCAGTGCAACCACTCATTCTCACGTCACTTGATTTGCCTAATCAGGCTCTGGTTAAACAATGCGACTTGTCTTATGTAAAAAGAGACAGCTACAATCTGTTGTGTTTGTAGTTTCCGTTTCAGAAGGAAAACAAAAAACTCACATTAGCAGAATGGATTTCAAGACAAACTCTTAATTACATTAAAAAATAAAATTTAATTAGTGGGATGCAGGAAGAAAGCAAAATAATATGTTCAGCTCTATGAATACAGTCAGTAGCATTACTGAGGTATTTGTTGTAAACAGGGATGGAAGAAAATGTCACGGTTAGATTATGCAGATACAAAAAAAAAAACTTATGGGGAAAAAATGCACAAAAGTATTAAGTTGATTTATCTTCCTCATAGCCTCCTTCATCCTGATTAAGAAGTTACCCTATTACAATGTTGAGTTTCTTTCTTTCTTTCTTTCTTTCTTTCTTTCTTTCTTTCTTTCTTTCTTTCTTTCTTTCTTTCTTTCTTTCTTTCTTTCTTTTTCTTTCTTTCTTTCTTTCTTTCTTTCTTTCTTTCTTTCTTTCTTT